>NC_056739.1:1692569339-1692836458 GCF_019279795.1 Protopterus annectens
GAAGCCCAGACCTAAATCGAATAGAAAATCTCTGGTGTGAACTGAAGATGGCTGTGCTAAAGAGATACCCTCGCAATCTGACAGATTTGGAGTGCTTTTGCAAGGAAGAGTGGGCAAATATTGCCAAGTCAAGATATGCTATGCTGATAGACTGAATGTTGTAATTAAATCTAAAGGTGCTTCACCAAAGTATTAGTTTAAGGGTGTGCACACTTATGCAACCAGCTTATTGTACTTTTTTTATTTTTTATATTTTTTTCCCCTAACCGATTTGTTTGGTTTTCAATTAAACTGTACAGGTTATAGGTCACATTAAAGGTAGGAAAAGTTTTGAAATTATTTATCGTAGTCTTATTTTTTAATATCACAAAAACCTGGCATTTTAGTGTGTGTGTGTGTGTGTATATATATATATATATATATATATATATATATATATATATATATATTTATATATATATATATATATTTTTTTTTTTTAATTTTATTTTTATTGTGTAGTTATACATATATTTTTTTAAGGATTTATTCTAGGGCTGTCTTAGGATCATGGGATCAAATAAGGTCACTAGGCAAATGGCTCTGGGGCCCTTACAAACCTAGCCAAGAGTTTCTCTCTCCACACCCCCCCCAACAAAAAAAAAAAAAAAAAAAATCAGTCAGCACCTGTCAATGAGGGACAAAGGTGGAACCCCTGGAACAAATTTGTGGTTTTCCATCCACTCATCAAGGTTGTGCTTGAAGAGTGTTAGTGAGGTACTCTGACATGTATGGGAAGTCTATTCCAGAGATGGGGCAAGAGACAAACCTGTCTTTCCAGCAGGTTTTGTTGATGTTGCACATTAGATTTGGGCCTTTCAAGTGGGTAATGCGCGAGAAGTTAGACTTACGGATATGGAGCATCTCTAGTAAGGCAGGGTCCGATATGGTCTTGTAGGTGAGACACAGATCACCTCTGTGCAATCTGTACGATACCGAGTACAGCGATAGTGATTTAAGTCTGTCCGCACAGGACGGGTGTTGGAGGCCATGGATTCTCTTTGTGAGGTATTTCTGTGGCCTTTCCAGTGCAGGTGGTTGGAGAGGTACATACCAAATGGGTAGTTATACTCAAATATTGGCCTAATGAGGGAGGAGTACAGAGGTAATAATCTCATTTTTTTTCTGGATGCAATCCCTTTACTTATGAGATGAACCAAGTAAAAGGCTTTTCTGACCACTGCTGCTACATGACGGTCGAATGTCATATTGTTGTTAACCTGAGTACCCAGGTCTCTCGCTACAGGTTGTGTGCTTAGGGGACTGCCATTGATGTGGTAATCAGTAGGGGCTATGGTTTTGCCAAATGGTATGATAATACTTTTTGCATTTAACTTAAGGCCATGACTTTGGCACCGGTCATCTGTTGCTGTGTGACCCTCTTGCAGTATGTTAACATCATTTGGGGGGTCAATGACAACACCCAACTTACAATTCTCAGCAAACGTGGTCAGCCACAGGCCCTTTGCCTTTGCCTGGACCTCTAAGAAGTAGATGCTAAACAGTAGGAGTCCCACGTCAGATCCCTGCAGGAACACCACGAGTGAAAGGTCTGTTGT
The DNA here is from genome assembly GCF_019279795.1 of Protopterus annectens. Classification (NCBI taxonomy): domain Eukaryota; kingdom Metazoa; phylum Chordata; order Ceratodontiformes; family Protopteridae; genus Protopterus; species Protopterus annectens. The sequence goes on from NC_056739.1 coordinate 1,692,570,938, forward strand.
CGGAGGTGGTGGCACCTATTTTGACCTTGTGTGTCCTATCAGTGAGCCAGATGGCCACTCACATGAAGAGACAGGGATTTATGCCAAGTTCTGTTAGCCTTTCGATTATGCCCAAGTGGGAGATTGTGTCAAAGGCCTTGGTCAAGTCAAGGTAAGCTGTATGTACGGACTCTCTCTCATCCAGGGCTTTGGTGACAGTCTCAAAGAAGTTAACCAGGTTCAACAGGCAAGATCTGCCCTTGATGAATATGAACTGTGTGGGGTCAAGTGCTTGGAGACTGCCTATGTCCTTGTTTATGAGATTCATAATAATACGCTCCATGGCTTTACTGATCAGACTTGTCAAGCTAATGGGGTGACATCCCGGGTCAGTAGTGTCACCATCATTGTGCAAGGGGATGACATCTGGACATACAAGCTGATATAAGTATACTTTTTTGCACTTGCTGTGTTTCAGTGACAGTTAAAACTGTAGTGCACTTATTTGTCTAACTGAATACTCATTAAATATTGGTCATTTCTCTCTCTCTCTCTCTCTCTCTTTGTAGTTGTTTCTCAGGGGTAAGTTCAGCACCTGTGGGGTTGTTTTGCATTCTATGAAGTTATGTTTATCTGATTTCCTGGGGCTCTATCTTTTGTTTTATACTACAGGTATAGTTACATTTCTGTGTATTTGTGCTCAGGAGCAGAGCTGTTGGCTGGCTGCGACTAATCTACAACTATCTGGACATACAAGCTGATTTAAGGATACTTTTTTGCACTTGCTGTGTTTCAGTGATAGTTAATAAAAGTGTACTGCATTTAACAGGTTCATACGTTTATAGATTTGTTCTAGGCTAACTGCCCTTGTGGGCCATTTTAAGCCTAGCCAGTTACCCCATGTGAGAATCAAACACTGCACCTTGTGTCTGCAAGGTGAACGCCTTAACCATTATGCCAACCTCCCACATAAAACATTACTCTAGTTTCCCCTATGTGGGTTTGAACCCACAGCACACCAACATACATGCATTCTGGCCTGTTTCTCTACAGGCTGCTCTACCAGCCAGCACACGCAATTATTTTTTTCATTGAATATTGTGGTATCTCTCTCTGCAGTTTGTTTCCCACCCTCCCTAGTGTTGCTGTATTCTTAAACTTGATGGCTTTCAAATTGCTTTTACTACAGGTATTACCTATGTGGAGATTTTTAATTTGTGTGCACTATACCTTTAAGTTTGCTTATCTTTTTGATCATGCGATTATTGGAATGTTTAACATGTATTCAGTGTATTGGAGTAATTGTGGAAGTTTTGATATTTTTCAAAATGAAAGTGCTTATTTTATTAAATTTGCAAATAAATCTTTACATTGTTCATGGTGTCCGTTAACCCTGTTTCGGCTTTTTAGTGTAATAGTCTGTACAGTGTGTTTTCGGTTCAGGACTGGAGAAGGAGACGGTACTGACTGGGCAGGAGCATTCACGGATCCGAGGGGGGACGAAGTAGGTAGGACTCCCCATTTGGATCTGAGCCCTGAGAAATCTCTGCATCATCCTATCCACATCTGCCTCTGTCAAGCTCCTTGAAGATTGTATGATTCTCTGGATGCAGGCCTAAAATATTTTCTTGGGGTTTGAAATAATTGTGAGGGCAGAGCCGGAGAATTAGGCTTTAAAACAAATGCCAGCAACCAGCTCCTAGCTGTTGGATCCAAGGGTCTGGGATGTGAGTAGGAGGTAGACAGTAAGGGAGAGCTGGAGAAAGTAATCATGCCTGTCGGATCCGATGAGGTTAGTGGATCCGAAGGAGTCTGATACAAATCTTCCTGTGTTTTTCAGGTGGTTCACATGAAGCCCTTAGAGACTTTCGGAGGGCTCACTTCTCAGAATCTATGGAGCCTTGATGAGGTTTAGAGGGGGTTTGCATCCCAGATGGAGAAGTAGTACCTGGAAGCAAGCCTTTAAGTATCAGTTTGTTACACCAGTCAGAGAGGGCCCTGGGAATAAAGGTGGTGCATATATCACAGGCTGATTTGAGATGTTCGGACCTCAGGCAGTAAATAATGCACTTCTTCTGGGCATCAGAATTGAGGATATTATGTCCATGAGAAGTGCATTTCTTAAAACTGGTGGATTTCTCTTTCTCAAACATTTCCACAAACTGTAGCTGTACCAAAAATATAACTTAGGAGGTTAATGAAGCTACACACACTGACTAAACAACCTTAAACAAAGCTAGCTAAATAAGTACTGCTAACTCTGGACACACAAAGATTTTATATATATATATACACACACACACACACACACACACACACACATATATATATATATATATATATATACACACACACACACACACACACACATATATATAGAAGAAAAACTACAGAGATAAAAAAAGAACAGAAAAGTTATAGAGAATAAAAACCCTAATGCCAACGATAAGCTACAGTCAATAAGAGGGAGTAGGAGAGCAAGAAAAAGGAAGTTATGTACTTCCCATAATGTTTCATGTGTGTTGTCCATCTCGTCCTTTATTTTCAATGATGGTGTCAGATCTGATCTGTCTCGCCCATTACATCAGCTCGAGGTCCCCAGCTAAGCTCTCATGGGCATTTCTTCCTACCCATAATGCAACTCCCCTACTACCTCAGATCTTGTTTGCCTTCTAGCAGTGACCACGAGAAAAATATCACAAACAATGATTTTGTATAAGTATACTATAAGCCATATCTTTTCAGAGGCTGCAGAATCCTATAAAGATCCAATTAGAACTACTCATTCTCCCAGGAGGAGTTATGGTGGGTGGGTTGTGAGATTAAAGGATGAGATAGACAACACACATGGAATGTTATGGGGAGTACATAACTTCTTTATGTGACGTTGCCAATTTTGTCTTTATTTTCACTGATGGGACCATGTCCTTAGCTACCTGATTCTTGGGTGGCTCATGGCAGAATATTCCTCAAAATCATAGTACCAAAGGATGCTCTACTCCTAGAGGCCAAATCCAACCTGTAATGGGTAATAAAGCTATGTAGTTTAGCCCAAGTTGCTGCAGCACAGATACTGTCCAGAGGTAATCTAGCCTGGAAAGCTGTGCAAGTGGCCACTGATCTGGTGGAATGAGCCTTTACAGGATTAGGTATAGTCTTGTTGTTAGAACTGCATATGAAAGATGAGCACTTTGAGAGCCAATTGGATAATGTTACCTTAGAAACTAGTTGGCCCTTCTTAACCTCCGAATAGGAAATAAATAGTTGATCTGACTTTCCAAATTCTGATGTCCTATTCAAGTATAAACGTAACTATCTGTGAACATCTAGAACATGTAAGGTGTACTCTCCTTTGTTTTGAAAATTTGGAAAGAATACTGGTAAATCGGGTTTATATCACATCATCGAAAGAAGAAAACATCGAATCGCTTAACATCGAACTAAGTTCACCTAACCATGAAAACATCGAAATTATGTGAATGGCAGTCCCCAATGGAAACATTACAGGTGCAGGCAGGGGGGCGAGCCCCGCGCACTGTAGTGCACTGAAATGTGATGTCGGAAGTGGTATATTTAAGTGGCAGGGGGTGTGGGGGTGCAGAGGGTCTTGCCCTCTGCATGGAGCAATTTGTTTATGATCTACACTCCATGTTTTTTTTTTTCCATTTAGATGTTTTACGGTTCGATGAAGTAAGTTTGATGTTAAGCGATTCGATGTTTTCTTCTTTCGATGATGTGAAATAAACCTGGTAAATCAATATACTGAGGTTACTCTTCAAAACCACTTTGGGTAAAAAGGAAGTGTTAGTGCATAAAGAGAGACTGTCCTTGTGAAAAACTATGTATGGATACTTGGAAGACAAGGCCTGCAATTCCAAAATTCTCCTTGCTGAAGTAATAGCTACTAAAAATAGCATTTTCCATGAAAAATGTTTAATTTCACATGTATCAGATTGTTCAAATGAAGGTGAGATAATTTTAGTCAGCATGAAATTCAAATCCCAAGGCGGAAATGGTTTTCTATATGGGGGACGAATTAAGGTGGTGCCTCTGAGGAATGCTTTACAATGTCTGTTTGACATGATAGCCAAACCATTTTCTCCTATGTGAAAATTGGAGATCGCTGCTAACTGTACCCTAACAGTAGCTGCAACAAAACTCCGTCACTGAATAACTTAGCTAAGAATTCTAGGATAGAATGTAATGGAGTTGTGAAAGGGTCTATGCAATTAATACTGCACCAAGCAACAAATCTTTCTCATTTGCTCTTTTACAATTTTTGAGTAGTAGTCTTATGGGAAGATAGCAAAATGTGTTTAACTGGAGAGGAAAGGAGCAGAAACCTAGCTATCATGGGAACTGGAGCAGCCAAGCTGTTAGTTTGAGAGTAATGGGATGGGCTGTTCCTGACAGACGAGTCAACAGATCCGGAGCCGGGTCCAGAATCCATGCTCCCTCCCACACGTGAGGCCGAATGAAGGGGAACCATATCTGTCGATGCCAATAAAAAGCAATTAGGATTATTTTGGTCTCCAATGAAGTTGCTTTCTGTAGGACCTTGGGAATTATGGGCACTGGTGGAAAGGCATGAAAGGGCCAGTCATGAACAACTGCATCCCTTGGTGACTCCCCGCTGGGGGGGTGGGGGTAAGGACAAAGTAGCTGCTGCATTGGGCATTGACGGGTGACGCAAAGAGATCGCAGAAAGGCTGGCCTTACTTTCAGAAGATCTCTTCTGCAACTTTCTGACTAAGGGACCACTCGTGCAGCCATAGAATGGCTCTGCTCAGTTTGTCTGCAATCACGTTGGACTTCCCCAGGATGTGCGTTGCTATGAGAAAACATATTGAGTCCTCTACCCAATGCCATTCTCTCAGGGCTTCTCAACATAAGGAATAAGATCTGGTTCCCCCTGTTTATTAATGTACCAGACTACAGACATGTTGTTGGACTGAACTGCTATCGTACCTAGAGGGAGCGTATCCTGAAATGCTTCCAGTGCCAAGAGCACCGCTCTCATCTCTACAATTTTTATGTGCAAATGGGCCTCGTGTTGTTGCCAGGTACCTTGAACCGTCTTTCCCAGATAATGCTCCCTCACCCTATCTAGGAAGCGTCCATGGTCACCGTGGCTTGGGGCTGAGGAGGTATAAAGAGGCATCCCGAGACACCAGGGGAGAGCTGAGCCACCACTGAAAGTCATTTTACATGAATCGGTTATGATAACCTTGTGTGTCATCATGAGATCTAGAAATGACCACTGTGTCAAGAGTAACCACTGGAGGAGTCTCATGTGAAATCGAGCTAGTGGAATTAGAATTAGAGCTGCTATTTTTCCCTAGGACATGTAAAACTACCTTGGCAGAAGCCCGTTTCTTCCTGATGAGTGTCCTTACTTGACAACGAAGGTCGTGAACTATGTCTTGAGGAAGTTTTGCTATTAAGCTTGTTGCAATCATCTGAACTCCTATTACTCAAGGATTGACATGGCTCTAGAGCAGATTTTTCCTAATTTATTGAAATTACTAGGGAGGAACAGAGCTGCAGAGTGTAATCCCTGACCTGTAGCAGAAGATGCCTGGTTCGGGTGACAATGAGCCAGTCATCCAATATGGAAACACATGGAATCCTTTGCTTCTCAGGTGAGCTGCCACTATTGCCATGCATTTGGTGAACACTCTGGGGGCTGTAGTGAGACCAAAGGGCAGAGATCAAAACTGGAAGTGACTGGTTAACCTTCTGGATCGTCTGTCCATTAGAATATGATAGTATGCGTCCTGAAGGTCTATGGAACACATCCAATTGTCCTTTTCCAGAAATGGAAGTATTGACTGCAGTGTCACCATCCAGAACTTGGACTTCTGGACATATTTGTTAAGACTGTCGAGATCCAGAATGGGTCCCCAGTCCCCTGTTTTCTTTGGAACTAAAAAGAATCTTGAGTAAGTTCCGGATCCCATCTGGTCTGCAGGGACTTCTTAAATGACTCTTTTCTAGCAACTTTCGAATTTCTAAGGTTGCTTATTCCCTTTGATTGGGTGAAACATCTGGTAGTGATTTTTTTTTTTTTTTTTTTTTGGAGAAACGGGGTCAGAAAAGGGAATGACATATCCCCTGGATATTATGTTCTGCACCTATCTGTCAATAGTTATCTTTTGCCAGGTTTGTATGTGCAGAGACAACTGCTCCCCAGACTGCTTCCAGAGGCAAGCAATGGGGCACTCCCTCAGGAGCGCTGAAAGGGCCCTCCAAAGAACGATTCTCTGGAGCCCTAATTCTGCAGGCCTCCTCTGCCACAAGAGTGGTGTCTTCCATTGCTGTTTCCCCTTCTGCCCCTGGGGGAACTTTCACCTTGTATGTCATGGAAAGGCCTCTGGGATTTTCTGAACCATATCTTCCCACTACCTCTTGGAGCTTTGGGGAAGGGTCTGATAGATGTAGAAAAATGTACTCCAACAGCAGACAAGGTCTTGCCTTCTTGTTCACACCTGGTGATTGTTTCTTTCACTTTAGGCCCAAACAGAGAAGAGCCATCAAAAGGGGTGTTAACGAAGGAAGAACTGAAGGGGTCCACAAAATTGCAAAGGCGTATCCAGTCCTGTCTCCTAAGAGCAATTCCTGAACCTGCAGCCCTACTCGTCCCATCTGCTGCATAGGATATGAGCCTTATGGAAGAGTTTACGACTGAACTGAGGGTGGCAAGCTGAGCATAAACCTTATCTGCTATTACATCAGCTACAGCTCCTTGAAGGGAGTCTAAGTTCCTTTAACAGGTCTCTCTGTAGCCTAGTAAAGTGGGTAAGGTAGTTCACAGACCGAAGGGCAAAGGTTGCTGATGAGAACATACACTTCCTGCATCTTTCCACTGTCCTAGAGTCCACATTATGAGGATGGATAGAGGAGCTGGTCTCAGGCAGCTCCTTTTTAGTGGCCGCCAACATGACCATAGCATCAACTGCCACACCCTTAGTCAAAAAAAGTCTTGCCTTTTGGGGCAGTAATATATTTGTTGGGCCTTTTAAGAGTAGGGTCTATGACATCTGGGACCTCCTATGCCTTCTGAGAGATTAAATCCATAAGCTAGTCGGAAAGGGGAGTCACCCAAGAGGTGGGAGGGTGAGACCCGAAGGCTTTCAGGTAAACTGACTCCTCTGCCAAAGGGGGGGGGAGGGTGGACTGCCAGTCACCTCTCTGTTTTAATATTTTGAGGATGTCTCCAAAGGAGACATCTTAAGGGGTTGACCGTGGGGACCAACTGCATCATCGAGGTCAGTATCTGATGTGATAAGACTCCTCTGGGGAATCCAGGTGCTTCCTCTTGCAGGTCCTCTTCCAGGGGAATTCTTCAATGGGATACTCTGGAGAGGATTCAGAAGAGGGGGGAGTCTCCTGGTGGACATCCTAAGGCCTAGGGTCTCTGAGATCCTGTGGAAGGGTCACCTGAGAGGACAAAGACAACTGGCCCAAAAAGGAAGGAAGATCCAAAGTAGGTTGTGCCATAGACTTGGCAGGAGTCAAAACCCTCCTCATAACCTCCAAGGCAGACCGCCTCCACTCAGAGGAGTCCCCCAGACCTGACAAAGTCGTCGGAGCTGAAGGTACCTGCGGAACTGGTGACAGAAGCTCTGAAGCTGAGGTAGGAGCAGAATTCGCCCACTCCAAAGCCCGGTGAGGCAGAGGTGGATCCGCAGAGATCCGAGCTGGCTCCAAGGATCCGACCGGAGAGTGTCAGCTCCTAGACGTGTCCTGCTCCGACTGGAGGGAAATGCTCAGGGCAGATGTTTGCTCCAAGGAAAACAAAGGTCCTGGAGCTGACACAGTCACAATCTGGAGATCGAAGTCTTCAGGTGCCAAAACCAAGGGACATTGGAGGAGGAACTGTTACTAAAGGGGTGGACTGCATCTGATCTGATTCCTTTGGGCTTGGATCCAACAACAGTTTGGCAAGGGCCAGAGTCTTTAGCAATCTCTGCATAACCCTGACCATGTCTTCATCAGATAGACTCCCTGTAGACCGAGTAGATAGTGTTGGGGATATGGACTTAGCTAATAACGGTGATGGGAGCTGTGAAGTTACTGGTTCCAGGGAAGGAGAACGGCTTCGATGTCAAACCTCTGTAGGCACCGAAGATGTCGGAACCGAGGGTTCTGATGGCTCTAAGACCGCCTTGAATTCAGGAACGACTGTCTGCTCCAATGATGCTGATGGAGCAATGTCTCGAGGAGTTTTTGGACTCTGCTCCGAAGTACTTTTTGGAGTCGAAGATGCTCGTTTTAAAGTCTTGTCCGGAGTTTCTGATGAGAACTCTGCCAAAATGGGGTTTTCAATAAACCCTTTAAAATCAACTTATTCTTGCACTCCATAAGTGCTGTCTGATCAAACCCATAGCATATGGAGCACAATTCTTTGGAGATGAAGAGGCCATAGAAAGTGTGAGTATCGCAAAGGGGCAACTTCTTTCTGCATTTCTCACACTTCTTAAAACCTTGTGGTGTCCCTTCTTGTTTCTGTGACATGGTATGTCTGAATTAATTAAGGAAAGATGCACACAAACCAGAAACACAATAAGGATGGAATAGGGCAGAGAAGAAAATAACAAGAATTTTTTTTAACAATACCAGCAATCACCTTCTAACTTAAACAGATGATTAAAAGAAGGGAAAAATGGGGGGGGGGGGGGTGTCCTCTAACCAAAACGGATGATGGTTATATAGGGTTCCTATTACGTTGTCGAAACTATAAAACTTCGAATACTACAAGATCGAACTTGTATGTTCGAAGTTTTATAATTTCGAACAATGAAAAAAAAACAAACAGAAAGTAACTGTTGTACCAACTCCGAGATCACAGTACAGTGCGGTAAAGGGAAATCTTTCCTTTCTGCATTGTATTGCGATATCGGAGTTGGTATATTTAAAGAGAGGGGGGTGTAGGGGGGCTTGCACCCCTGCTTGCAAGACTATTTTCTTTTTTTACGTAATCGAAGTTTTAAAACTTCGAACACAAGGTTTCGACCTTATGGTGTTTGGAGTTTCAGAACTTAGATAATGTAATAGGAACCCAGTTATATACCCTCTAATTTAAACAGGTTATAACAGGGTAGAAAACACACAACACTAATACAGAAAAAGCAGTATAAACAGTAATAAAGGAACAAATTAAGTTATTAATTACAAAGTTTGAGAAAAATAATGAAAAATTAGCCCACAGCTAGTTAATAGGAAACCTCTTCACTGTGCGGCAAACAAGATCTGGGGTAGTAGGGGAGTTGCATTAAGGGTAGGGAAAAAAGCTCACGAGCTTAGCTGAGGACCTTGAGCTGATGTAATGGCTGAGACAGATACAATGGATCAGCTCCGACCCCCATCAGTGAGAATAAAGATGAGATTGACAACATCATATCTCTAATTACAATATCAAAATAGCAAGAAAGCAGCGAAAAAAGTTCAACTCTCACTGTTCAAGCTCTTGATCCGTCTTGTCACAAAGGCAGCAAATGAGATATGAGGAGTTAGGGCTGTCAGAAATACTGGGTAAGCAAATTGGTGTAACTAAGGAAATAATTTTTTGAGCTATGACACAGAATCGGAATTGCCAAATCAAAGTTAGGCCTTGCTGAGTCTAACTGTGGTAGCTGCTGAAAAAAGTTACTAACAATGGAAATCAATGTCTAAACCAACTTTACTAGAAGTAGTGAGTACAGTAACAAAGATAAAACTGAAATTGGGATTTTGCAGAAAAGGGTAGGAGTAAATTACATAGAAAATAACAGGAATTGTGTGAACAATTAATGCAGAGGAGAAACGAGGTTTAAAAGAAGGCAGGATTTGAATGAGCTATGCAACGTTTGACTGACCATGACTACATATGATTTTAAGTGATATATAATGTTTGCAACTAAAATTATCTCAATATTGCTTGTTTTCATTTATACAAATGTATGACTGCCTATGTCATACATGATAATTTAATAAAGATGCTTCTTGTTACCAAAAAAAATACTATTTGTCTATTCCTGGAGACCTCCCTGCTGATTAATTATACATCACTATTTTCATTTAATTTTTTCTATCCTAGCTGAACCTTATCTTTTTCAAACCGTGACATAATTAAGTCTTAAATAAGTATTCCCTTTGCATGTTTCTGCAATAAAGAAAAAATGTTAGTAATGTACTAGTGAAACATGCAGGTTGTTGTGTCTTTCGGCTTTTCCCGGTTAGGGGTCGCCACAGCAGAACTCCGGTCCGCTAATGATTGGCAGTAGATTTTTACGTGCTGGCTTGCCGGGCCTAACACACAACCTTCAACGAAAGAACGCCCATTCATGCAAGTCACCACACAGAAGATGCTCTAACTGAGAATCGAACGGGCAACGTCTAACTGTGAGGCGACAACGCTACCGCAGCACCACCACCGTAGTGAAACATGCAGGTACTTGTGAGAATTTTAGAAAGTTTCAATTTTTTTTGTTTTGGACATAGCAGACCTGACAAACTTCGCTGGGAATCAGAATGCCCTGTTAGAATGTCATGAAGCCAAATGGCAAATACGACTGGCTGCTGATAGTAGACCAGGTTTAAATGAATGTATTAATTTTAAAATGCTCTTTTTTAGCATAAAAGCTTTAATTTGTCAGAATTTGTTTTGATTTTAATGATAAAGTATACTTATTGGTTATTTACTTTATTTTTAGTTTTACAAATGTTTTTAAAGGATTTTTCAAGCATAAAATGTATTTAGATTTTAACTGGCTTAAGAAATTACATGACTAAGCATTCATAAATTGACATTTTACAGTGATTTTTTTGAAATGTCAGATGACTTAAATCTGGGTTTTAAATTCACTAGGGTGTTTTAAACAGATATTTCTGATGAAGTTTTAATAAAAGAAAAAACCAAAAGTGCTAAAATCTATACCGTAATCTGCTTGCAGTCATTCCAGGAGAATTTGTTTGAAGTTCTATCGGTTATAAGTTTCTACATATTTGTTTGAAGTTCCATAGTTCAATACTTGTATAGCTACAAACAACAAAAACAAGGATCATTTACATTACATATGAATATTAAAGCAGCCATTTTGATTAAAAGCTTTTACTCCCACGTATAATAAATGATTGTTTTTCTTGTCACAACTTATTTTTAATGCATTTCTCAGTCTTGCAGTTTACAAGCACACACTAACAGCAGACTACTCTTGTATATAACTGCTTCTTCTCATCTGTTTGACCGTATGTCACATTTTCCCCAACCTTTCGCTTCAATAAAAACACTCTCAAACAAAAAACGAAAACCAGCTCATCCCCTTTTAACTCACAGCAAACACACGAAACTATGTACACTTTCCAAAAAGAAGTAAACCATTCCATACACGAAAAGCTGCCACAGATGAGTGTACCCACAAATATCCCCATTCTAAAGTTAAGGTTAACCATGTTAATGAGTGGCAGTTTCAGTAGCTTAAAATGCATCAAACTTGCTGTTGACATAGAAGGCTGTGTGTTCTATTCCCACACCAGGTAGTTGGACTAATTTTTCCAAAATTGACACCGCAGCATAGCATAAGGGGGGGGAGGTGCTGCACTCCTGTGAACAGTCCTTCAGATGAGATGTTAAACCAAGGCCCTATCTACCCGAGTTGGTGATAGCTTGGGTAGATACCACTGTGCTCATTAAAAAAAGCAGGTGAAGAACCCTTATTATTCAGAAAGGATACACTGGACAATAACAATATATTAATGTCAACAGTCTGAATGCCAAGAAAAGCATTTAACATAGTAAGTTGGGAATTTTTGAATAGATCTTTTAAGGTACTTGGGTTTCCACAAACATTAATATACAATATCTACAAAAGGGTATAACCTGGGTGAAAGGTGGTGAGTTATCTCCATGGAACTAGGCATGGGTATCTACTTTCATCATTCCTTTCACTACTCTCTGCTTTACATTTGGAGTCATTAGACAGAGTCAAAAGACAACACATCAATGGTTAGAAATGGAGAAACACTAATGAGAAAATATTTCTTTTTATCATTAATATTATATGTTACCAATCCACAATATTACATATGAAATTACATTAAACTGAAATACTGCAATAGTTAGCAAGATATAAACTAAATTAAGCAAAAAACAAAGGCTATAGTAAAGAATTCTATCCAAACACATGACTTGGTACAGAGCTTCCCCTTTTTCTAGAGTCACTACAAGATTAGACCTACAGAAATTTGCTTGAAATGAGATACCATGCAGTCACCTTTAGAAATGCAGAAGAAATTACTCAAAAGTCTTTAAGATAAGACTAAGGAAACTGCTATTTACAGACATCAACAATAAGATGCAAGCTATTTAAGATGTTTTGGGGTCCTGTTGGTTCTTAATGAAAGTCAGGCTTGTATGCATCAATCACGAGATCATATGTGGAAGAATATGGAAAAGGAAATTTAAGGAGTTTCTTTGAGATGACAAAATACAGAGTGCAACAGGAAACACTACTACTGAAAGGAACAGGGTGGATCAGGACTTCAAGATTCGAAGACATATCAGAAGGCCACACAATTTTTACTTGATTCAGTACACAGATATATGCCAATAGGGAAGTGCATGATATGTAAAGTGCCTGGCAAGGTAATAAGAGGATCATACGAGAGCACCTGGGCATATCTAGGAAAGGAATATAAACAACATTACATACAGCCTCGTATACATAAAAGTATTAAGCAAGTCTTTACGCTAGCCCATATGTTATATTATACATAGTATTAATAAAGGCAGAGAAAATTTAATGAGCATTTAGAAAAGAAACTACAACAATTTGTATGAAATTCTACAAGCACATGCTAAAAAGTGATGAAGTAATAGAATGAGAGGAAGCTAGACAAATTTTTGAGTTAGTGAACTCGATCAACTTGCATATACAGGTCTAATGTTCGACTTCAAGGAAGATATGTGAAGGATGGCTAGTAATTTTGTTAAACCACAACTAGTAAATTTTATAATTGAAGCCAGAAGACAAGTGACAGATCAGAACAAGTAATAAGTACAGAAAATAAGACAATAATAGATTTGAGAAGACAATGCAGTATAAAGGTAAAAAAAAAAAACAACATGGAGTGAACAGTTAAATAAAGACACTACAGATGATCACTGGAGGGAAATACAACTTAACTCTAGATATGCAACTAAATCAATACTGGGACATTTGGATAACTTGCAATGGCCAGTTACTGAAAGGTGAATATATGCATTGACTGTCTGACATGACACCAGTTTAACAGTATTTTATAAGCATATATAACTATAACATGGTTATAAAAATAATCAGTTAAAAAAAAAAGAGTACATCCTGCATGAGGGGTGCACATGATGTTAAAATGAAAATGTGGTAAACAGTATAGGATTTACATTGCTTAAAAGATATGTCTGAATTAATACAAAGGCTGACTTCTGTTTTCAGTACAGATAGCACTATACAGTATAGTAAAACTAACTATAAGCAGATAAATATTCAGGGTACCTACCTTCTCTTAGCATGACTCTTCTTTCCGTCATCCCCCTTTCCCTTCTGGTCACATCTACTATAGGGGAGATTTGCTTCTTCAGACGCTATCTGTGGTACCATACTTCCAATGAAATCTTGGCTGGGATTCCTGCATTCCACTGCAATATGATTCACAGAGACAGACGACTGGGCAACATTCATCTGCTTACAGTTTTTGAAAGAAATAGAAAAGAAGTCAACATATGCATAACAGAATCCCAACACTCCACAAATATACTGGACAGAATAAATTACAGAAAGGTGATACTATCATTCAGTTTGGACTACTGGGTGATCACTACTGACTTGCAGAAGGACAGTTAATAACACTCATGCTGCCACTGTATCATAAGTAATTGTATTTGTGTACTTATTTTTAGCACATTTTCTATTAGCCAAGTTTTAAATCAGAGCTTGCTCACTTTACAGATAGTATGGAATTTTCTTAGGGCTAGCACTGTCTTGATTGTAACTCACAGTGTTAAAGCAAGTGAGCACTTAAACTACTGGCTGCTTGCATTCAAAATTCAAAATCTGATAAAGAACATTCACAGACCACCTAATAAATAATAATAACAACAATAATACAGTCTTGAATGAATACTAATTGTTAACTGGAGACAGAATTCTAATCCCTTAAATACTGTCTGGGACTTAAAATAGTGCAAAGTACCTGAAAGCCAATCACATCATAAAAGCATAAGAAAGTAGTCATGCAGCTACCTGCCATAGCTCCCATACAAGATCACGTTCTCTCTCTTTTTTGGGTGGGGGACAGAAAACACTAACTAGAACTTGTATATATCAGTGCTTCTGTGTGTCACCATGACAGAGTGATTCCTAGACTTTACATACAAATTTTGCTCCCATGAAATCCAGAAGCCTTTTATCACCACGACAAAACACTGGAGTTACTGATACACCAAAACTAGACAGCAGGGACTGGGGAAAGAAAAGTACAGTTGCGCAAGTTGCACTTATGATAACAGTAGATGTTCCAGTGATCACTGGTGCAATAAACCTTAGCTCTACAGGTTATATCTTGCCAAGGACAGAACAGCAGACCAGCTTCCAACCCTACAGGGTACCTTCTACACACCCAAAACTGTCAAGCTGCTTGAGATGAGCTGACTAAAAGCAGGTCTGGGTGCAAAGCTCTTCAGAGCTTTACTGCCACCAAAGAGCATGCTCCTTTGAGGCTTATGAGGATTAAAAGTCAGCTTAGCTTGTACTTTCCTTTGGTGGCAAGATAAGTTCCCTTTCGGGAAAAAAAAAATTTTCTTAAATGTACTGATGTCTTATTACTTTCCCCTTCAGGAAAGTTATTTTAAATCTAGGAATGTTGTGTTTTAGTGGACTGTCTTGAGACTGTAACATACTTTTAAATGGAGCACCATACCACTCAAACGCTTAGTACAAGAAATCCGGACAAAGCCGGACATAAAGGTGGGACAAAAGGCCAAAAATAAGGACAGATTTTAAATAATGCACTTATAAACTTAGAATGTTGACAGAATAACAGGGTTTGTGTTAGCATGTATTTTATGAAGGATATGAAGTCTGAAATTCAAATTTGTCATTATTTAGTGACTTCAATCCTCAGATTGTTCTAGTGATCTGCTGGAAAACCACAAAGTTTATGAGGAGCAGGCCAAAAATATGAGGCAAAAATATGGGCTGTACGGTTGAGAGGTATGTGGAGCACTCATTTTTTCTGTCAGCTTAAAAGTAGTGTTTAATAACTAAAAACATATCTTCTGAGGAGAAATTGTCTTTATTTTTCCTTGGTGGGGCTGGCATAGAGGTTGGAAATTGCTTTTTACTGTACTTTTTTTCCATATAAAAAAAATAAAAGGTAACTTTTGTGGACTGGCAGTTTTCCCAGCATTTGCTGCATTGCTGTT
Source organism: Protopterus annectens (assembly GCF_019279795.1). Taxonomy (NCBI): domain Eukaryota; kingdom Metazoa; phylum Chordata; order Ceratodontiformes; family Protopteridae; genus Protopterus; species Protopterus annectens. Next base: position 1,692,586,359 of record NC_056739.1, read on the forward strand.
CATCCTCCCCAGTAAAAAGGCACTGTTTTCGGCTTGACAATGGAATAGACTACTGGTCCCAAGGGCAGTCCTTCTTCCAGCCACAAAAGAAAGATAAGCAAACAGCCTTTACCACCGCAGCAAAGTAGCATTAGTAATTTGCCTCAGCCACAGCATATACCAACAGAGCACCTGTAAGCTGCAATCCACAAGAACACAAGAGAAAAAAAATGCCACACACACACACACACACGCACACACACACACACACACACACACAACATATTAACAAAAATGTTAAAGAAAACTGTGCCTGCCTTTTTCTGTCTGAGGAGATTACAATTAGGTAAAGGGGTATGGGGAATAAAGCCCCTAAAAAATATATACCTCAGGGTCACCAACAAAAATCACAGTAATTCTAGTAGGCAGCATATAAGTTTAAGGCTATGAGAAGTTAGAGCTACTTCCTGTAATCCAGGAGTTGATTTCCTCAGCCTCTACCTGCCTACTGTGTGCCGTTCAGAAGGCCCTTAACTGGATAGTGCTCTGGGGCAATTACTCATCAGTGGTTTCCTGGTTCTCATGCCTAGTAACTGCCTAGGAATCAGAATTAGTAGTAGGGACAAAATGCAGTCTCAAAAACTTGGGACTTTCTTTACTTTGGTTCTTGGTTAGACATGCATATATGCACTTACAAAAAGAAGGGCAGATCTACTTATATGCAATGTATTTAATAAGGTGAAACAGACATAGCATCCACATAACAGTCTTCAAGGAACAGGCCTGGCATTGTGTCAAAAGCAGCATACAGCTCTATGAATCAAGCCTGAATAGGAGCTCAGGCTCTGGAAGAGTTGGGTAGATGAAATTTCACTGCACTTATCTGGGGTGAGGGGTGCTTCTAGTTGGCTGACTGCCACCATGTAAGAAGAGGTTTCTGCTGCAGAGAAATGGCCAGGACCAAGAACCTAAGTGTGACAATCCAATGCTAATGGGAGAATGGTCTTAGCAAAGTTACACATTGACTTTAAAAAGGAATCCAGTTTGTTTGCAATGTTTTGTAAAGGTAAGGACAAAGGACCATGTAGCTGCCTCTAGAAAGTTTCTCAAGTCCAACCCTTTCCAATATGCCATCAAAGAAGACAAGATTGTACTAGAATGTGGCTCAATACTGCCTAGAATGGATTTATCCATGGTAGGAATAACAAAAGGCAATAGCCGAGGACAACCACCTGGAAAATGTCTGTTTAGACACTGAGTGTAACTTTTTTGTCCCTGAATAAGAAATACACAGCTAGTCAGCTTTTCCAAAGGGCTTAGATCTGTCAAAAAAGTACATGAGCTGTCTATGTGCATCCAGAGTATGCAGAAACCTTTCTCCCGGTTTTTAAATGTTTGGGTAGAAAATTGGGAGACTGATGACTTGATTCAAATTAAACTTGTAAACCGCTGTGAGCATGAATGAAGGGTTTGGTCTTAAAGAGACCCTATCCTTGTGGAAATCATATAGGGCTTACCCACCATGACAGCTTGCAACTCAGACATTCATCTTGCAGATGTCAGAGAGCAATGATAAGAATAGTTTTTAAAAATGAAGAACCTTAAATCAACTTGATGGGCAGATTAAAAAGCTGACAGTCTGCTTCTCCAGTACAAAGTTGAGATCCTTAGGAGAAGCAACATGTTTATGCGGAGATCTCAGATACATAATTTCTTTTGCAAACAGATTTACCACAAACAAAGATGAAAGAGGAGGATGCATGGGCAGACACGTTGAAATGACTCCAATATGAACCTTTACACAGAAATAAGAAGGGCCAGAGAAAAGCAACTCTCACACATATTTGAGCACCAGTTGTACAAAATCCCTGATGGGTTACTAGTTATTGGTTAGGCACCACCTAGAGAATCATTTCCACTTACCAATATAGGATTTTCTAGTAGCAGGACTTCTTTTCTCATTTAGTACCTGCTGAAAGTCATCAAGAAACAAGTGCCTAAAAGGCTCAGAGTTTAAAACTGCTGTTCCGACTGCACTGATTTTTGGATTTTTCCTTACTGACTCACCCAAGTGTTCTTGTACTTTTAAAATTGGTGCCTTTGTAGCTGCCCACCCCTACTGCAAATTAGTTTGCAAGCCCCACACAGTGCTATTTCTACTGGACACTGATAGCTACAACTGATAAGGTACTCTCCATTAGGCTCTTAAAATAAAGTTATCCTCTGTTTCATAAAACTGTGAATTGCTGCAGGATCTGAGCCTCATTTATTACATTTCTACTGCACCTCCACTGTTGCATTTTACTTGGTATGGGGACCTTAGTCTTGCCTTGTAGTATCACTTATAGTGAAAGATTTGTGAATTTCTGCAGAGGTTCATAGGTTCACAGGAGATTACTAGGCTAATGGCTTAGCCCTTACAAGACCACTCATTATTTCTCAAATTTACTAGAGGATGGCTTAAGTCTGTGTCTATGCCCTTGAGTATTTTAGACTGCCCCTGTCCATAAGGGGTATGCGTGCCACCCCAGGGTGAATTTACGATTCCTCATCCATTGATCTAAACTGTTTTCGAAGAGGGACAGAGAAGGGCTCTGATTTACATGAATGGGAAGCCTGTTCCAGAGCAAGCGTAGTCTCTGAGACACATCTGTCCCTCCAGCATGTTTTGTTCATGCCACAGACCAGGTTAAGATCCCTACAGTGGCTGACCCTCGAGCAGTTTGTCTTGCAACTGTGTAACAGCTCCATCAGGGCTGGATTTGTGACTGCCTTGTAAGTTAGGCATAGATCACCTCTTAAAAGTCAGTAGAAGACATAATAAAGGGATAGGGTTTTAGTCTGTCTGCATAGGATATGTTGTTTACACCTTGTATTTTCTTTGTGAGGAACCTTGGAAGGCGCTCCAGCTTTTGCAAGTACCTGGTCAAGTACATGCCAAAAGGTGCATTGTACTGGATTATTGGTCTGATGAGGGCAGAGTATAGTGGGGACTGTAACTCAGGCATGAGCTCTCAGCTCCATTAGACACCCTATTCAACCAAAGCCTGAGCACCATCTTCATCCCAGCTGAATGGAGGACAGCCACTGCCATCCCTCTACACAAACGTAGAGCATCTACTGACCCAAGCAATTATAGGCCCATCAGCCTAACTAGCCTGATCTACAAGGCCATGGAAAGCATTATCATGGACCTTATAAACAAGGACATTAGCAACCTCCAAATACTTGACCCCACACAGTTTGTTTTTGTTAAAGGGTGACCATGCCTGTTAAACTTGGTCGACTTCTTTGAAACAGTCACCAAAGCAATAGACAAGGGGAAGATGGCGCAAACCGCCTACCTTGACCTAGCCAAAGCCTTTGATACTATTCCCCACTCAGACATAACAGATAAACTCTCCCAGCTAGGCATCAACCCATATGTTACCAGATGGGTAGCTAACTGGCTGACTGCTAGAACCCACTCAGTCAAAGTAGGGGAAGCCACCTCTTGTAATAGACCCGTAATGAGTGGTGTACACTCAGGGATCAGTCTTGGGGCCTCTACTGTTTGGGATATACCTTGATGAGGTGCAAATCAAAACCAGTGGTCTGTGGCTGACCAAGTTTGCAGGTAACTGCAAGCTGGGCGCTGTCTTAAATTCCCCTAGTGATATAAACATCTTCAAAGAGGGCCTTACCCAAACTAATATCTGGCACCAGAAACATGGCCTCAAACTAAATACCAAGAAATGCATCATTATCCCCTTTGGGGAAAATGTCATCCCCACTAATTATCACATTAATAACAATGTACTAAGCATGCAATCAGTCGTGAGAGACTTGGGTACCCAGGTTGGTAGCAACCTGACTTTTGACCACCATGTTGCCTCTGTTGTACGGAAGCCTTTCTATATGGCCCACCTTATAAATAAGGGTATTTCATCCAGGAACAAGGAGGTCATAACATCCCTGTACTCATCCCTTATCAGACCCATTATCGAGTACAATGCCTCCTTCGGCATGTACCTTGTCAAGCACATGCAGCTGTTGGAGAAACAACAGAGGTTCCTGACCAGGAAAACCCAGGGTCTCAAACACCTATCCTATACAGATAGGCTAAAAGCTCTGTCTCTCTACTCAGTCTCATACAGACTGCTCAGAGGTGACCTGTGTCTGGCATCCAAGGCCATTTCAGACCCACCCTTGATGGAGTTGCTGCATATCCGTAAGACAAATCTCACTCCCGCAACCCGCATGCAAGGCCTTAACCTGGTCTGTGACACTAAGAGAACTTGTTGGTGGGATACATTTGTGTCCTAAAGACTCCCCTGTCTACGTAATAGACTCCCTCTCCATGTCAAGCAGAGTACCTCTCTAGACCTCTAAGAGGAACCTGGACAACTGAACGGGAAACAAAAAATACACCCTTGGGATCCCACCTGTGTCCTTGCCAGACATGAGAAACAGGTGCTGACTTTAAGGGAACATGGGCGAAAATCTTGGCTAGGCTTATAAGGGCCTCCAGGCCAGTAGCCTAGTATCATCCTATGAAGCTATGAACTTCCTTGGATCTGGATGCCTTGCCTTTACCTATAAGCTGTGCCACACAAGACTTCCTCAGCACTATGAACACATGGTCAAGGTTCAGGCTATATCTATCTATCTGCATACCAAGATCTGTCACTATGAGTCTACTCTTAGGGATGTACTATTAATATTGCAATTTGCAGGAGTATTTGATTTCCTAAAGGGTATGATTATGCATTTCTTTGCATTTAATTTTAGGCCCTGGCTCTGGCACCAATCATTTGTCTGAGTAAGATCCTTCTGAAGGATAGCCACATTGTTACAGGATTCAGTGACTGAACCCAGCTTTGCAGTCACTGTCAAACTTAAGTCAGCCAAAGGCCTACTACATTAGCCTTGACTTCAGAAAAGTATATTCTGAACAGGAGAGGTCCCAGCACTGAGCCCTATGGCACAACACTAGTGACTGGCCTCTTGCTGGATCCATATTCACCCACTACGTGTCCTGTCCTTAATCCATTTGGCTATCCATCTGGTGAAGCAGGGACTTATGCCCAGTTCTGAAAGTTTATCCAATACCAAACCGGGGAACTGTGTCAAATGCTTTAGCCAGGTCACAGCAGGCCATATCCACTGTTTTACCCTCATCATCCATGGCCCTAGTGAGTTTCTCAAAGACGTCTGCCAGACTGAACACGCATGATCTGCCTTTGCCAATGCCAAACTAGGTTGGGTCCAGTGTCTGTAGGTTTCCTATGTCATAATTTATCATGTCCATGATTACTCTTTCCATAGCCTTACATATATGACTAGTCAAACTTATGTGTCCGTAACTTCCAGGAACTGCTGATGGTTCCCCTTTATGCATAGGGATAACTGTTGCTGTTCTTCACTCCATGGGAACAAAGCCAGACTGGAGGCTGTGGTTAAATAGAGATCCTAGTGGGCCTGATATGGCCCATTTCATGCTGTTTAAGAAGCATCCTGGGATACTGCTGGGACCCATCAAATCTGTGTTTTTAGCTTTAGAGAGCACAGCAGCGACCAGTTCCTTAGTGACAACTGGTAGAAGAATGGTGGAGAGTATTTCTTGAGAGGGGGTAATTGGAGGTGATAGGAGCTGATATTTATCAGCCAGCAGATTTGCTGCATTTCTGCCTGAGTATAGATGATGCTGTCTACAACTAATTCTGCACATTGTTGGGTGTTGCCCTTAAGACTGGGGACATAACTGAAAAAATGCATTATGGCTATCCTTAGCTTGGGAGACTACTTATGCTTCAGAATTTGCTTTTGAAGACTTGACTAGTCCTCTGACTGCTTGTTTAGACTAATGAGAGAGTTTTTTGCTCTGCTGTGCCCTTTCTCTTACGTCTAGACAGGATTTTTCTTTCTTCTGTAGTACAGTCTATTTAGACCAGGGGTCCACCAGGGTGGCTTGTTTTTTCTGTTTGTCCTAGGCTTATTTCAGTCTGGTGCAGCTGTTTACATGGTCATAGAGGGAGTTTTTGTATGCGCCACCGCATAGTATTCTGTGTTTTGGGGGGGGGGGTTGAAAATTAGCTATGCCATCACTTAATAACTGGTAGTTTGCCTTAGAAAAGTTCTTAAAGGTTTTGAGGTTAGGTCGGGGGGTATTTTTATAATTATTTCAAGGGATATCGCTTTGTGATCAGATCGAACCAGTGAGGACATCACACTTGAGGGGGGTACAATGCTCTCCCATATTTGTGAATATCAGGCCTAGGATATTTATACCCCTAGTGGGAGTGCAGACTAGCTGCTCCAGTGCATTTGCACTAACAAAGTTAGAAATCTTTGGGTCTGCATGTTAGTGGTCAAGTACACTTCCCAGTTAATGGAAGAGTAGATGAAATGATCCAAGAATATGGTATTGGGCTGAATGGGAAGTAATTCTACTAACTTCAGGTATGATGGATGGATTTTCTGGATCATGATGGGGGACCTGTACTAGCAAGGATATGGTAATGGATTTGTCTGATGGTTAATTGGACATGGAGTAGTTGAAGCACGTCAAGTTCTTTGACTAGTCTTGGGGTGTGCTTATCCTTTATTTAGATAGATACACCACCACCTTTTGTGGCTTTAATGCATGTTTCAGTAACTGTATAGAAGTCCACATTCTCCAGAGTTAGGAGTGCTTGCAGGGAGTGTAGTTTCTTGTTGAGACTCCTAGCACTGAGAAATAATACCTTTATCTTATTTTGAGTAGATTTTGCTAGTTTGGAAGGTTTGTCTGGCAATGCCCAGAAAAGGCACTATGGGGTGGATAATGTTTTGGCCAATATCCAAAAATGACAAGTGAAGATCATCCCTGGCAAAGCAGCATGACCTGTCAACCATGTTCTCCCAGGATAACAAATACTGACCCCCCTTTGGAATGACACCAGAAACTAAACCAATTATTAAAGTCAATCATTTTCTGTTGGTACTGTGGCATGATCATTGCAGATGGGAGAATATTGCTCAATACCCCAATGGCAGCCATTTTATGAAAAACGTATTCCATTTTTTAAAAAGTACTCAGAGCGATTTTGAGGTGTTAAAATAGCACAGAAAACAAAGATAGAGTGAAAAAACTGATTTTTTTAGTTTTACGGTAGAGTTTTCCTTTAAAATAACATGTTGCAAACTGCACATTATATTGTAAAACAGTTTTGCATTGGGTGCAGTTTAGGGATATTTTAAATGTGAGTTGTGGGTGTTTTATCAATGACTGCTATATATGTTAATGACAATAAAAAAGAAAAGAACTTAGGATTTACACTGTAATATGAAAGGATGGACAAAAGCAAGTTAAAAATGACAGAATGTGATCTTGAGCTGCTGAGGTGATGTAAAAGAGTATCTATCACTTTATATGTAGAATGAAGAAAAGTTCACATTTTTACAGAGGTGGACATCTAGATTAATACTCTAAGAAATTTCTTGAACTTTTTTAAAACAAATACACTTGAAAAATAAGACAAAATGAAGACAGGCATGGAAAACAGTAGTTCTTTCCTGAATTTGCAAAGCCATTAGCTATTTTTTCCCATTAGCAAACTTAGTGGGTGACATCTATAGCTGCAAACAGACGTCTATAGCTGCAAACAATTTATCATGACAGGCTTGAACAGTGTGTTTTGAGTGATATTTACATAGCTTCTTTCTTAAATCTGCAAATCCCCCCCCCCCCATCACCAACTTAGTGTTGAGAAGTCGGCATGTAGAAGTAATTACCCAAGAAAGATCTAAACACAGTCTGCTGAGTAAATTATATAAAGTACAATATAATTAATATCTAAAGAGCACTTCCAAACATTTTTTGCACATACCTACACAGTCTATTTCTTCTTGAGTGACTGGATGGCTTCTTCCTCTACAAATTCAATTTAATGAATATGCTATTTCATTTTACTGTCAATTCCTGCTTGCAAACATTGGCTCTCCACAGACTTACAAGGGCAGTACTTTCCTGTCTTTGCATCATAACACTTGTCACTTTGATGATGCAAAGTTGGATCTTTCCTGCACTTCCGGTACTAGTAGGCAGGGTATCTTTCTTCTGTTTGTAATTAAGTAAATATCACAATACTGTACTCAGTCCATATGCATCACTAAGTCCAGTTATTAATGAAACAAGTTCTGTATTAACATGCATTTTCTGGGTAAAATGAACTATAAACAATGATGCTCTAATTTCTACCACAAATGTCAGACTGTAATCCACAGTGATTTACTATTAAATCAAACATTTTATTAAGGGTTGGACAGAGTAAAATTAAGGCACAATTAGGGGACTTCTACAACAATGACGGACAGATGAAAGATACGTTTCAGTGACATTAGGCAAAATCAGAGACGATTTTTAACAGTTATGGACATTCTGCTAACCAAGACAAGCTTATGTAATAGTGCAACAGAAGCAGCCTTAGCATTAATTTTTACATAAAAGGAGTGCATAATGCATGCAGATTTGAAGACCAGATTAATCAACAAAGTGCAACTAACATTATAAAAGTTAGACAAAAATAGAAGTAAAACTGCCTCAATCTGAAAATCTTCTCTATGTAGGCCTTTCTCTCTCATGCTGACTAGGTAATGGACTATGCTGGCCCAACTGTGATATCAGCAAGGAAGCAGAACTTCCTGCAGACTAATCAGTGAGGACAAAGCATATTATGGCTTGCAAAAGATCTTCCTTAAAAAGAAAAATGAGAATGCAAACAAATGACCGAACACAGCAAAGGTAAGCAACTACTCAACTACTGAGGAAATGCATTTTGAGAACAGATGGGTTACTTTAATTTTTGTCAGCCTGCATACGATCTTTAAAAGTCTGCTGGAATACAAGTCAATGAAAAATAAATTAAATATTTAACTGTGAGAAGTGAATAAGTTACAAAATTAGTTTCTTCCCCAGTAGCCTTAGTATTTTAATGCAAAACTGCACAACTTTATTTGTTTAAAGGTAGCCAGTGCACTTTTTCTTAAGCCCAAATGTTAATGTTTACTGAAAGCATAAAAATGATTTATTTCATCTGGGAGAGGAATAGAGATAAAAAAAACAGACAGCAATTAACATAAGTAGAAGCACAGGCTGTAAAATCTGTTTTAGCATGAGTAAACAAAAGTTATGTACTCACCATAATGATGGATCTCTGTTGTCCATTTTCATTCTTCCTCACCTGATGGGTGGCAGATCTGACCTCAAATCTGGCTTTGCCCCTTTTACTAGATTCATGGATCCAGCTCTCAAGCTACTCCAGTTACCCATAATGCCTCACCATCCTTGCATACGTCAGAGCGAGTTTGCTGCCCCAACACTAACATACATGACACCATATCATTATGAAAAGACAGGATAAAGGCATACAGAAAGGCTGAAGCCCCAACAGAGAATAGGAAGAAAGGGAAGGGAGCTGGAGGGTTGGAAGTTGAAAAAAAAAAATGTAAATGGACAACACAGATGCATTGTTATGGTGAGTACATAAAAAGAAGTTATGTACTCACCATAAAGTACAGTTTTGTACCTACCATAAATGTAGATGTCCGAACTGGATAGCATCTGCAGTCATAACAAGTGGGTTGTCCTGTCATCAGGCAGCCCTGCAGTCGGCCGGATTCCAAAGTCCGGGTCCGGCTTCGGCTGATGTCGCACTCCACCCGACGCCATCTCTGTTGGTCCTCGGGTATAAAAGCATCAGCCGACGCCATTTTCCTCAGTGTTTCTTGCCCCAGATGCCAGTAGCCCTCCTGCAGGCTAAAATTTGGATAGATGCCAATGTTTCCAAATAGATAGAGGTAAACACAACAATAAGCATATATGTACATATATACAAACAAATACACCATAAAAGACTCCCCCCCAACAGCTAGCTATTAGGAGGGTAAACACCCTAGGAGTACCACAGAGGGGAAGGAGGGAGGGTAATCCTGACTGCAGATGCTATCCAGTTCGGACATCTACATTTATGGTAGGTACAAAACTGTACTATGTCCTTCATGGATGCATCTGCAGTCATAACAAGTGGGTAGAATACCATAGCCAACTAGGGGAGGAGGATAAAAGTAGATTATGGTGTGTTTAGGATCCCTTGCAGTAAACCCTGCTCGGGATCTGGAATATAGAGGCAAATTATAATGCTTGGCAAATGTATGCACGGAGGTCCAAGTAGCCGCCTCAATAATGTCTTTGGTTGCCACTCCTCGTAAGAAGGCTGTGGTAGTGGCTGTTGCCCTTGTAGAATGAGGTCTTATGTTCTGTGGAATTGGTTTTCCATGGAAGGAGTAACAGTATCGTATGCAGTTTCCTATCCATTTGGAGATTGTCTGTTTGGAAATAGCTTTTCCTTCCCTTCCTGTTGCATAGGCTACAAAAAGTTGGTCAGTCTTTCTGCTGTTTTTTGTTCTGTCCAAGTAGTAGCGTAGCTGTCTATGTACATCCAAGGTATGCAGTATTCTTTCCTCTCTGTTTTGTGGGTTGGGAAAGAAGGTAGGTAGGTGGATTGCCTGGTTCAAAGACACTCTGGATACCACCTTGGGCATAAATGCAGGATTAGTCCTCATGGACACTCTATCTTGGTGGAAGATTAGGAAGGGTTGCACTGCCATTAAGGCCTGTAGTTCTGAAACCCTCCTTGCTGAAGTTATTGCCAGTAGGAAAGCAGTTTTCCATGACAGGTGTTGTAGGTCTGCTGTTGCTGCTGGTTCAAAGGGTGATAGTGTCAACTTTTCTAGCACAAAGTTTAAATCCCAAGCTGGTAATGGTGGTTTCCTTGGAGGTTTTACATTCTTGATTCCTCTGAGGAACTGCCTGAGCAAAGGGTGCGAAAAAACAGGTGGATCAAAGCTGTATTCTGCTGAAATAGCTGATGCATGTATCTTGATGGAGGAGTAGGACAGGCCTGAATGAAGAAGTTCGGCCAGATACTCCAGAATGTTAGGAATATCTATGTTTGACACATCTTTTCCTCTTTCCGTACTCCAAATGACAAACCTTTTCCATTTTCCAGCATAGTTCCTTCTTGTTGAAGGTCTGCGTGCTTCAAGAATAATGTCTTTAACCCTTTTGGAAAGTTCTGGATTAGCTGCTGTTATGTGATGTTCCATGCAGTCAGTTGCAGCGTTTTTAGGTTTGGATGTATGATGCTGTAGTTGTTCTGAGTTAACATCAAAGGCATCAGAGGTATTGGCCACATTTTGTTCGAGACATGCTCTTCAGTAGTGGGTACCAGTGCTGTCTTGGCCAGTTTGGAGCTATCAGGATTATCCTTGGACGTTCTTCCTTGATTTTTAGTAGTACCTTGTGTATCAAAGGAAGAGGTGGGAATGCATATGCTGTTAGGTCTTTCCAGTTGAAGGAGAGTGAGTCCACTTTCCATGCTAGTGGGTGGAATGTCCTTGTGCAGAATTTTTTGAGCTGGTGATTGAGAGGTGATGCGAATAGGTCTATCTGTGGCATTCCCCATTTCTTTGAGATGGTCTTGAAGATGTCCGGGTGCAGCTTCCATTCGTGGGCATCCGAAGTGGTTCTGCTTAATATGTCTGCTAGAGTATTGTCTTTCCCTGGTACAAATATTGCCTGTAACTGAATGTTGTAGCTGAGTGCCAGGGTCCACAGCTCCAAGGTCATTCTGCATAGGGGTATGAATGAGTGCCTCCCTGTTTGTTGATGTACCACATGACTGTGGTGTTGTCTGTCCTTATCATCAACTGGCCCTCTTTGAGAAATGGTTTGAACTTTTGGATTGCCAGTTTTACTGCCAGCATTTCTTTTAGATTGATGTGCAGGCGAAGTTGATCCTGTGTCCACAATCCTTGCACGCATTTGTCCAGCATGTGGGCCCCCATCCTAGGTCTGAAGCGCCTGTTGTGATGGTCTGGCTTGGTTGACATCTGCGAAAGGGTAGGCCTGGGTTTGACTGGCATGCCTGAGCCCACCATAGGAACTCCTGTTTTAAGCATGGAATTAGTGGGATTTCTGTTTCTAGACTGTGTCTGTGTTGGGACCATAAATTCTTTAGGTACCACTGTAGTTTCCTCATATGTAGCCTGGCAAATGGGACCAAGATTATGCATGATGCCATGAAGCCCAAGGCCTGCAGAACTTTTCTTGCTGTTAACTTGTTCAGTTTTGTTAGTGCCAAGAAGTAAAGAGGAAGCTCTTTTGTTTTTCTGTAGTCAGGAATGCCATTTGTTGTACTGTGTCCAATTCCGCCCAAGAACGCCCTTGTTTGGGATGGTATCAGCCTTGACTTTTGTAAATTGACTGTGTATCCCAGTCCTTGTAGCAAGTAAATGACCCTTTGTAAATCTGTTGTCAGCTTGCTTTTGTTGTCCCCTTGTAGCAGGCAGTCGTCCAGGTATGGGTAAATTTGAATTCCCTGTAGTCTGCAATGGGCGATTACTGATGCCAGGCATTTTGTGAATACTCTGGGCAGTAGATAAGCCAAAGGGCAATGCTGAGAATTGATAGTGCTCTGATCCTGCAAGAAATCTGAGGTATCTTCTGCAGATTGGTCGAATGGGGATGTGCAGGTATGCCTCCTTGAGATCTAGAGTTACCAGCCAAGACTCCTTGCCCAGCATGGGAAGAAGTTGCTGTAGGGTCAGCATTTTGAATTTTGGGACAATGATGTATGTATGTAAGATGAACAGGTCTAGAATTGATCTCCAACTTTTTTCCTTTCTTGGAACTAGGAATAGTCTGGAGTAGAACCCCTTTCCTTGTTCTGCTGTTGGCACTCTTTCCACAGCTCTCATGTTTGCTAACTCCATTATCTGGCGTAGAGCCTCTGTTTTTGATTTGGAGGTAGATTTGGCATTCCTCTTTGAGTGGTAAAGTGTGGAAGTGAAACTGGTAACCTTGATCTATGGTTTGTAAAATCCACTTGTCTTTTGTTATGTAGTGCCAGTTCTTTGAGAATAAGGTTAACTTTCCACCTAGAGGAGCTGCTATTTGTTCCCTGGTAGGCGGATTTAGGATTAAGTCACTGTGGTTGTGCTGATGTAGTGGCAGTGGCTGTGTCTGTGCCTCTGTTGTTACCTTGCCACTGTCGTCCTCTGTAGGCACCTCCTCTGGATTGGTTTCTGCCTCTGGAGCGTCTATTCCTGCCCCTTTGAAATTTTGTGGAGTCAGGAAAGGACCAATTTTGGCAGGCCAGTTCCTGCTAAACCTTGGGGTTGAACCTGCAAGAAATCTTTAACAGTTTGAACAGATTTTGCCTTTTCTTCCATTTTCTTCATAACCTGCTGGGCAGGTGTACCAAACAAACTTGTCTTGTCCATAGGAGCATCTAGCAACTTAGCTTTAACATGATCCGGTAAAGCTTGTTCTTTAGGCATGCATGCCTTCTTATCACTGTGCCTGTCATGGCTGATCTAAATGAAGCCTCCAGTGCATCATAGCCACATTTTAAGGAATGGATGCTAACCTGTTGTATGTTATTTACCATCTCTAATACATATTTCTTATCAAGAGATTCATCAGTGTTTAGTTTTTTAGTTAACTGATCAAGCATAAACTCTTGGTATTGTATCATGTGAAACTGACAGTTTAAAGCTCTAGCTGAGAGAGTAGCTGAAGTGTAGACCTTTTTACCCCATCTGTCTAATGACCTTGCTTCCCTTTCAGAAGGAATAGGGTTTTTAGCTGTGGTCGCTACTGCCTTGGGACCCTGGGATATAGTTTCTGGGTCTGCAAGTGGGGCCTTGTAAAGGTGGTGATGAATATCTGGCACCCTGTAAAATCTGTCTGGTTTGGCAGGAGCTGGGGGTAAAGAATCTGGAGCGGAGCAAACATCATTGAAAGCATCATCCACCACAGAGAGAACAGGAGGTATAGCTAAGGGCCTGTGCTGTGGGAGGTGCAGAAAGGTCCTAAGTCTTTTCTGGAGTCTGAAAATCCTGTTGCTGCCATTGGAACTGTTCTCGCATGGCATGCAAGGTTTCCCCAAAGGAGAATTCTTCTGGTGGGGAAGCAGCTGGAATGGATTCTTCAGCATCAGAATCTTCAAAATTGGAGAAGGGAGCCTCAGGCTGGTCAGTTATGTCTGATTCATCAGCAGAATCATCAGAAGACACTCGCTCAGCGGCCTCTGCCCTAGGTCTCTTCTCTGGGGCTGAGAGGCCCTGTCTGGGTGAGATTGAGATCCTCTAATTAAAGAAATTAAATCTTCTGCCAAAGAAAGCATTTGAGAACTAGAAGAGGGCCTGGAGGTGGGGGGTTTAACAGGCACTGTTTTAGAAGTCTTGGCTGCTTTAGCCCTGGCGAAGGCCTTAATGGACATGGCAGCTGGAGGCCTAGCAGCACCACGTGCTGGGGTAGAGACATCCAAGGGAATGGTGTCTGATAAGTCAACCACTGTAGTGGGTAAAATTTCTGAGGTCGATTCAAGAGTTGTAGCAGGGGCCTCAGTTGTAAGAATAGGTTCAGCTGTACTTTGATCAGTTTTCTCGGTTTCAGCCGAAACCGAGACACTCGCGGTTTGCTTTACCGTGGTTTCGGCCGAAACCGCGGACCGCGAGTGTCGGTCGTTATCTTTCCGTATTCTCGGGGTAGTCCGTGGATCCGACGGCATAATGTACGCAAAATCAGAACCGAAAAACTGCTCTGCAAACTCCGACCGACGTCTAAGCGCACGTCGGTTGAAAGAGGCACAGGCCGAACAGGCTGCTACCAGGTGGGCTGGGCCAAAACAAGGCAGACAGTAAGAGTGGAAATCTTTAAGAGGTATTTGTTTCCCACAGGTTAAACAATTGTTAACTTTTTCTGACATCGGCTGAGGCAAGAAAGAGTCCCCAACGGGGTACTTAGCTTTAGAAGTCTTCGAAGTAGTATTCGGTAGAAGTAATCTCTGGATCCGACCGACCGGCACTTGCGAACAGCTTCTGCTTCGGGCGCCACGCGGCAAGAAAGACTGAGGAAAATGGCGTCGGCTGATGCTTTTATACCCGAGGACCAACAGAGATGACGTCGGGTGGAGTGCGACATCAGCCGAAGCCGGACCTGGACTTTGGAATCCGGCCGACTGCAGGGCTGCCTGACGACAGGACAACCCACTTGTTATGACTGCAGATGCATCCATGAAGGACATCGTTCCATCTGAGTAGATAACTTCATTTGTCTGCAACCTGTGGGTATCGGATCCGTCCTCGGATCCCAGCCGGCAGCTTTACCTAGCTAAAAGATCTGAGCTCCTAGCTCCTCCCCCTACCCATAATCCCCTTCTACACATCCCCCATCCTCAGATTGAGTTTGCCTATAAAAACTTCACAAGACCCTCGAAAGAGGCCAGTAACCTACTACCTAACAGCAGGCGCAATCCTATCCCATTGTTAAGAAGCACGAAACTGGTTAGGGGGAATGGAGGGGGGGGTCGGTTGCAGACAAATGAAGTTACCTACTCAGATGGAACGTTATGGTGAGTACATAACTTCTTTATCTGAAGTAGTTAACTTCATTTGGTTTGCAACCTGTGGGACAGAGTCCCCAGCTACCTAGAAACCTTGGGCGGCCCTCAAGGAAGAATTTTCCGGAGCACCGCAGAGCCAAAGGAAGCCCTACTCCTGGATATCATATCCAATTTATAATGGGAAATGAATGTATGAGAGGAGGACCAAGTAGCTGCTGAACATATGTTGTCTATAGGGACTCTAGACCAGAACGCTGCAGAGGTAGCTATGGAACTGGTTGAATGAGCATGGATTCCCACAGGTACCGGTATGTTTGAAGCTAAATAAGCCTGAATAATGCATTGTGAAATCCAGTTGGCTAAAGTAACTTTGGTAATAGGTTTACCTACAGAAGACTTGGCAAAGGACACAAACAATTGATCAGATTTGCGGTTGGTTGCTGTCCTGTGTAAATAAAAATGCAGTTGTCTATGTACATCCAGTTTGTGTAATGTGTATTCCCCTTTATTCTGGAAATTGGGGGAAAACACTGGCAGATTAATAGACTGATTAATATTCGACTCAGAGGCTACTTTAGGGAGGAAGGAAGGATTAGTCCTGAGAGAAACTCTGTCCTTATGAAATATTAGGTAAGGGGGTTTCATACAGAGGGCTTGAAGCTCAGACACTCTCCTGGCTGAAGTTATTGCAATCAGGAAGGCTGTTTTCCAAGATAAAAATTTCAACTGAGCAGAAGCAGCCGGTTTGAATGAGAGATGGCTGCCAACTGTACTTTAACCGTAGATGCACTGGCTCCCTGATGAAAGATATGGGACAGAAAATCAAGAATCGTCGGAATAGGGACAGTAAAGGGGTCTAAGCCCCTGTCTTTGGCCCAGATGGAAAAACGTTTCCATTTACTACTGTAGATTTTTCTGGTAGAAGGTTTGTGTGCTGCTACCAGAATAGTTTTCACTGGTGACGAGATACCGGGAGTCCTTGCTATCAGTGGAACTGGATCAACCAAGCCGTGAGCTTGAGGTCGCCCAGGTTTGGGGGTAGTAATCCCGCAGGATGAGAAATTAGATCCAGAATGGGATCTAAGATCCAAGGAGGAACTACACTGTGCGACCGCAGGTAAAGGGAACCAGATCTGGCGAGGCCAGAATGGGGCTATGAGGATTATCTTGCTCCCCATCCGATGGGCTTTCTGCAGGAACTTCGTCATAAGCGGAAGTTTGGGATAAGCATAAAGGAGACCAGGGGGCCAAGCATGAACCAGAGCGTCTCTGGGGCTCTCCCCTATTGGTGGAATTAGAGCGAAAAATCCGCTGCACTTTGTGTTTGACAGAGAAGCAAAAAGATCGCAGCAAGGTAGACCCCATTTGAGGAAGATTTGTTTCGCTACTAACGGGTTTAGAGACCACTCGTACGGTGTGAGGATCAAGCGACTTAGCTTGTCCGCAAGGATGTTGGTCCGGCCCGGAATGTGCGTTGCTACCAGAAAGCAATTGGTGGAGATCGCCCATTCCCAAACTCTCATAGCCTCTCGGCAAAGGGGATAAGATCTGGTTCCTCCCTGTTTGTTGATGTACCAGACTACAGCCATGTTGTCTGTGACTTGCAATAGTTCCCAGAGGAAGAAGGTCTTGTAGGGCTTGCAGCGCCAGAAGCACTGCCCTCATCTCCAGAACACTGATATGCAGAAACGGTCTCTGAGGGAGTCCACGTGCCTTGGACGGTTCTGCCCATAGCACGCCCCCCCCCCACCCGAGGAGAGAAGCGTCCGTGGTCAACTTGGCTTGGGGCTGAGACAAACGGTCTCCCTCTCGCAGCTCCTGAGAGTGAAGCCACCAGAGAAGGGAGTCCTTGCAAACCCTGCTCAAGGGAATCGGGGTGTTCAAGGGGTGTAGTAAAAGTGACCATTGGACCTGAAGAGTCCACTGAAGAATTCTCAATGCACAGTCGCGCAAAGGGCGACAGACCGATGGCTGCCGCCATGGAGCCCAGAGTTCTCAGGACTAATTCCGCAGGTGGGGCTGAGGATTGGAGAATTGCCAAGACATGAAGAGACAAACTGCGCAACCTGTCTGTTGTTAGAAAGGCCCTGGAGTGGCGTGTATCTATCTTGGCCCCTATAAATTCCAGAACCTACACCGGATGAAGGAATGATTTTTGAAGGTTTACAGTACTACCCAGATGCTGAGTAAGAGTCAGGGTATAATCCCTGGCAGGGCAGAGCAGAGCTGATGCCTGGTGGAGGCAGTGAGGAGCTAGTCGTCCAGGTATGGAAAGACCCGAATGCCCTGAAGTCTCAGGTGGGATGCGACCACTGCCATGACCTTGGTGAACACCCTGGGGGCTGAGGTGAGGCCGAACGGAAGAGCCCTGAACTGATAGTGACTGGCTCCCAGCCGAAAGCGGAGGAACCTCCTGGATCGTCTGTCCATTAGAATGTGGTAGTATGCATCCTTGAGGTCTATGAAGCACATCCAGTTGTTCTCCCATAGGAAGGGGAGAATAGATTGCAGAGTGACCATCCGGAATTTCTCTTTGGGGATGAACAGGTTTAGAGATGAGAGGTCTAGGATAAGCCTCAGGTCCCCTGTCTTTTTTGGCACTAAAAAGAACCTGGAGTAATTTCCCAATCCGGACTGGCCTGGGGGGACATGCTGGATGGCTCTTTTTTCTAATAGCTTCGAAATTTCTAAAGCTGCCGCCTCCCTTTGGTCGGGTGAGACATCGGGGAGGCGTTTCAAAGGAGGGGGAAGACTCAGAAAGGGAATGGAATAACCTCTGGATATAATTCGGAGAACCCACCAATCTGTAGTAATGGACTCCCAAGTTTGGAGGTGCTCCAACAGACGCCCCCCGACTGCCTCCAGAGAGGGACAGTCGGGTAAGCCCTCAGGGCTGTTGCGCGGGCGTCTCCAAGAAAGGTTCTCGAGACCCGAGATTCCTCAGCCCCCCTCTGCCTCTGGGCCGGCGTCCACCTTGACCTACTCTGCCTCTGAAGGACGAGGGGTCCGAAGCGGGACGGGACTGCTGTGATTTCCGGAACCACAGCTTCGTTTGTCCCCTCTGGTTCCTCAAGAAGGACCGTTGGGGGTTAGAGAAGCGGATCCCGACGGCAGACAACGTCTTTCTGTCTTTCGCGCTTTGGACCAGCGGGTTGTGGACGGTCTTGCCAAAAAACGTAGAACCGTCAAAGGGTGCGTTCACGAAGGACGCCTTGAAGGGTTCAGCAAAATCGCAAAGGCGGAGCCAGGCATGGCGCCGCAGAGCGATGCCTGCTCCGCTGGCTCTAACCGCTACCTCTGTGGCATGGGAGAGTAGCCGCATAGATGTGTTAGTAATAGATTTCAGAGTGGCCATGCGAGCCGTAAAGGTGCGTTTGTCCTCGGCTGCCATGGACTCTGGGGGTCTTCAGCGTATTCCTTAAACAAGTCTCGGAGTCTGATGATGTGTGTCATATAGTTCAGCGCCCTTACAGAGAAGGTAGCTGAAGCAAACATCCGCTTTGCAATGCGGTCCAATGTCTGAGATTCCTTATCTGGAGGGTGGACCAAGGAACTCTCCTGCGCTAGTTCCTTCTTGGTGGCAGCCGCCATCACCATGGCATCCACTGGAGAACCTTTAGACCATGCCAGCCTATCAGAAGGGGGACTAAGTATTTTGTCTGGCCTTCTGGGGATTGGCTCCATGGTGTCCGGCTCCTTCCAAGCCCTGGTGTTAATTAAATCCACCAGGGGGTCAGCCGGGGGGGGACACCCAAGAAGTAGACGGGCCTGCATCAAACACCTCCAGGAACACAGACTCGTCCGAGGAAGGTTTTTGGGCAGACCACCCTCCTCTGATTTGTAACATCTCCATGATGTCTCTAAAGGAGACATCCTCAGGGGGTGACCGTGGGGAACCTTCCCCTTCCTCCAAGTCTGTGTCCTCCGTGAGGGACTCAGGGGAGTCCAGGTGCCTCCTTTTGCACTTCCATTTGAGAGGAACCTCCTTGGTGGGGCTATCCAAGGAGGGCTCACCCACGGGGTCTTGTTCCTCTAAGGGAACCAACTGGAGCGCCGATGCAGGCTGTCCCTGTGGCTGGATGACGGAGGACAGGCCCAAATGCACAGGGGTGACAGATGGATCTGCAGCCCGGACCGGGGATCTGGAAATCCTCGACAGCACCCTCTCCACTACATCAAACGCCGAGGGCGAACCGCTCTCCCCTGGCTCCGAGAGCAGCCCCCTCGGCTCTGATACAGGGATCGACGTCGGAGCCGAAGCAGTCGAACCAGAGAGGGAAGTATGCTCCGACCTAAATGGCGCCGAAGACACAGTTCCCCCCACGGATCCGATGCTCGGCTCTCGGCCCCGAGAGCTAAGATCCGACACGCTCGAGGGCATAGTCAGCATCGAAGTAATCAAGACTGTCGGCGCTGATGGTTCCCTGGGTCTGAAACGGCATGGATCTGAAGACTCTGAACCCCTAAATCGGGTCGGAGAAGGAGCGATCGGGGTAAAGAAAGGGGCCAAGCTCCCCCCTGCATTTGAGCCTGCAGGAAATGACGCATCATCCGGTCCAAATCAGCGTCGGTCAAGCTTCTGGTGGATCTGGAGGAGGTCGTAGAGGCGGGCCTGGAGGGCCGCCTCAAGGACCTCGAGGGAGACCGGTACTCCTCTTCCAGCTCTTGGGAAAAGCAAGGAGAACAGAGCCTAGAATGAGGAGAACTAGAGGCCCCCTTAGTGGGACTAGCTACCTTCGCTGGCGGGGCTGAGGGATGAGACTCAGCCCGACTTTTATGCTTGTGCCGGTCCTTCTCTCTCCTTTTTTCTTTAGAAGAGGAAGAAGAGTTCCCCTCCCCCTGAGAAGCAGAGGGAGTTTGAGTCCCCAACAAGGGAGGGGGATTGGAAGGCACTGAAGCCACAGCCACGACCGGTGCCTTAGAGGGAGAGGAGGAAGAAGAATCTGGGGGCAACAATCCCGCCAGGATTAGCTTGTTCCTCCTATCCCTGATAGCCCAGGGGTTGAAAGGCGCACAAACCTGGCAACTGGTGGATAAATGGGCCACCCCCAGGCAAATAACGCACTGAGTGTGGCCATTGGCTGGGGACAGCTTATGACCACACTCAGTGCATTTAGAAAAAATGGCTTTAGGCCCTTCAGCCATCACACCACACACTCATGCACTAGGGAGAGGGAATGAAACAAAATTTGATGTAAATTTACCACAAAAAAAATACGCTAAATATATTAGTCGATAAAGGGGGCTAAACAAAACACACACACCAAAGAAATTTAGAAAAAAATTATTTTAAAAGGTTTTTATCAAACTGGAAATATCTCACCCACGCCTAAGAGCTTGTCTCTAGAAGCTGCTACAAGCCGCGGCAAACTGGATCTGGGGATGGGGGATGTGTAGCAGTGGATTATGGGTAGGGGGAGGAGCTAGGAGCTCGGATCTTTTAGCTAGGTAAAGCTGCTGGCTCGGATCCAAGGATGGATCCGATACCCACAGGTTGCAGACCAAATGAAGTTAACTACTTCAGATCTTTTGTTTCTGATGTTGTAATTTTCATTCATTCCTCAACTGAGGGGGCAGTGTCCCCCCAGCTAGATGAAACTTTGGGTGGCCCACATAGAAGGATATTTTGGAGTACAGAGGGACCAAATGCTGCCCTATTTCTGGATAGCAAGTTTAACTTGTAATGAGAAATAAAGATAATAGCACTGGACCATAATGAGCAATAAAGATAACACCAGTGGACCAAGTGTCAGCTGTACAAATACTTATGGACGCTCTTAACCAAAAAGCAGATGAAGTGGCTACTGACATCACAGAATGTGCTTTGGGGGAGCTTAGGTAAAGGCAAACTTCTTTCTCTATGAACAAAGAATATGCAATCAGGCAACCATTTAGCCAAGGTCAATTCAGACACTGCTTTACACAATTTTTCTTGGAGAAAAATACAAATAATTGGTCAGTTTTCCTGAACTTTTGGGTTCTGTGCAGATAAAAAGCTAAGTTGACAGTGTATGTCAGCATGCATTTGCGTTTGTTTGAGAATTTTGGAAAGAGCACAGGTAAAGTGATGACCTGAATCATGTTGGATTCGGAAGCTACCCTGGGTAAAAAAAAAAAAAAAAAAAAAAAAGTTTGTGCTTAATGAAACCCTATCTTTATGGAAGGTCAAGTATGGAGGTCTTGCAGAGTGGGCTTGGAGTTCAAACACTCATCTAGCAGAAGTGATAGCGACCAGAAAAATTATTTTTCAGAAGAACTTAAGGTCAATCTTAGCTGAAGGTTCAAATGGAGTCTGGGTAACAGCTTGTAATAAAATAGTCAAATCACAAGGGGGGACAGGGTCTTTAGCTGGGAGACTGAGTAAAAAGGTAACCTTAAGGAAGATCTTGCACAATGTCCAAGAAGACAAAGAGGAATGATTCTCACCCGAGTGAAAATTAAAAATGGCCACCTAACTCAACTTTAATATTAGAATAACTCAACCTGCTGTTAAAAAATGGAAACCAGAAAATCAAGAACTGTTAAAATTGGGGTGGAGAAGGGATTCAGGTCTCTCTGAATTGCCCAAACTGAATTTTTTTCCATTTACTTTTGTAAGTTTTCCTAGTAGAAAGCTTCTGAGGGGAATAAAAGAATATGTCGGACTTGGGAGGAAAGGCTGGACTGTCTAGCCATCACTGAAACTGGAGAAACCATGTGGTCAGCTTGAGACCATTGATGTCTCGGTGCTTCTTCCCTGCCAGGTGAAACCGAAGCTCTGGACTTGGGTCCAGTATTATTGGTGGATACAGAAAATGAGGCCACAGGAAGGGGAACCAAACCTGATGAGGTCAAAAAGGCATAAAGGGGATCATTGTGCTCTTCAACCAGGATGCTTTCTGTAGAAATTTGGGGATTAGTGGGTAATGAAGGGTAAGCATAATGGAGTCCAGAGGGCCAATCGTGAACTAGATAATCTCTCTTGACTCCCCCTGTGGAGACACCAGGGTAAAGAACCTGCTGCACTTGTTGAGGGAAGAAGCAAAAAGACTGTGGCATGGCTTGTCCCATCAACAGAAGAACCTTTCCACCACTCTAACAGACCACTTGTAAGGCATTAAAATGGACCTGTTTAGTTTGAATACAAGCAAACTGGCTTTCTTAGGGACATGCACTGTCATAAGAAAATGATCCAAAGAGATTGCCCAATGCCACACTCTCATTGCCTCTTGACACAATGAGTTAGATCTGGTTTCCCCCATTTGTTGATGTACCAGACTACCGAAATGCTGTTTGTATTGCAATCATCCTTGAGGGGAGAACATCTTGAAAAGCCTGCAACGCTAGTAGGACTGCTCTCATTACCAAATGACTGATGTGCAAATTGGCCTCCTCAGGGAGCAATGCATCTTGGACTATTCTTCCCAAGAAATGCATGCTCTCACACCCAATTTGGGAGGTGTCCGTGACTACTGTGGCTTCTGGCTGCAGGAGAACAAAAGGACAGCCTTGATAAACTTTTTCTGAATGAAACCACCAAAAAAGATATTCCTTGCAAACAATGATGATCTTGACTGGAATGCTCAAGGGAAGATGAAGAATAGACTACTGCATTGAAAGAGTCCACTGCAGGAGCCGCATATGAAATCTAGCTAATGGGACTAGAGTTATTACTGCTGCCATCGATACCAAGGCTTGAAACACTAGCCTTGCTGGAGGATAAAGAGTGGGAGATCACTTCCATGACCTATAGTCTGAGGGTATAAACTCTTGTTAGATGCAGCAAAGCTATCTAGTTGATTGTACCTATATGAGCACCTATGATCTCCAGAGTTTGCGTAGGTGTAAGTTGTGATTTGGTGTAGATGACCATGATGCCCAGGTGATGACATAACTGCAGCAAGTAATCCCTTGCTTGTATAAGTAGATGCTTGGATGGAGTGGTGAGGAGCCAGTCATGTAGGTATGGAAAACCAGAATCCCAGCAGTCTCAGGTGAGCTGTTACCACCACCACGCATTTGGTGAACATCCTGGGGGCTGTGGTGAGGCCAAAGGGCAGTGCTCTGCACTGGTAATGACTGGCTTTCAGATGGAAGATAGGTAGCTACTGGAGCTCCTGTTCATTTTGATATGACAGCATGCATCCTAAAGATTTATCGATCATATCCAATCGTCCTTTCACAGTACAGGCAAAATGGACTAACTGTGACCATTCAGAACATTGAACATTTTAAATACTGCTTTAGTTTGATGAGATCCAGGAGTGGTTTCAAGTCCCCTGTCTTTTTTGGCACTAAGAGAGTCTTGGGTAAGTTCCAGATCCTTGCTGGTCTGGGGGGAACTTTCTGGATGACTCTTTTTCCTAGCAGCTTTACTATTTCCAAGGCTGCTGCTTCCCGCTGACTGAGTGGTAAAGCAGGAATCTTTATCATTTTTGGTGGAGGAATTAGAGAAATTGTATGAAATACCCTCTGGATATGATCTTCTGCACCCAAGTGTCTTTTGTGATTAATGCTCAGACTTCTGGATGCAGAGATAAGTGCTCCCTGACTGCCTTCAGAGTACAGCAGTAGGGCAACTTCTATGGGCCACCCCTGCCGTGAGGGTTGCACCTTCCATTAGAGCTTCCCACTCTGCCCAGGGAAGAACTATCTCTTTTTGAGTGCTGGAAAGGTCCTTGACACTTTCAAAACTACATCTTTTTGCGACCTAGTTGATTCTGGAAGAAGGATCTCTGAGGGATAGAAAAATGGATCCCAACAGCAGACAGGGTCTTTCCAGCTTTCTCACTTCTGGAGAGTACTTTCTTAACAAGGATGATCCATCAAAAGCAGCGCTGATGAACGAAGACTTGAAAGGCTCTGCAAAATCACATAGGCACATTCAGGCATGCCTCCTGACCACACTGCCTAAACCCACAGTTCTAGAAGTACATTTGGCTGCATGAGACATCAGCATCCTGGATGAATTGGAAACAGACTAAAGGGTGGTCAGTTGTGAAGAAACTTGTTCTGGTCCTCCACATACATGGACCCTGAAAGGTACTTGGAAAGCTCTTTGGTCAAATCCCTTTAACCTAGTGAAGTTTGCAAAATAATTCAGTGACAGAAGGCCAAAAGTCGCCAATGCACAAATGCAGTTGACAAATTTGTCCAAGGCCCTGGACTCCCTATTAGGGGGATGGACAGATGAGCTATGTTCCAAAGCTCCCTCTTAGATGCTGTTGCCACCACCATGGCATCTATTTGGACTCCCTTGTTCCAGTGGACCCTATCTTTGGGTAGAGCTAAAAACTTATCAGTCCTCTTATGTATGGGCTCTATGGTATTGAGCTCCTTTCACAAGTGGCATGAGATAAGGTCAACAGACTCATCAGCTGCAGGGATTTCCCAAAACATAGTCGGGGCAGCCCCAAAAACCTATAGAAATACTGACTCCTCCTGGGAAGGAGTTTCAGAAAACCATCCACCTCTGTTTAAGAAGTTACAGGATCTCTCCAAAGGAGACATTGTCAGGTGGAGATCTGGGGGTCCCCTCCCCTTCATCAAAGACTGTCTTCAACTGATAAGATTCTTGAAGGGAATCTAGGTATCTCCTTTTGCACCTCCTCTTTCTAGGGACCTCATCAGTAGAGGGGTCTGGTGAAGTACTGTAAGTGGGTGGGGAGTCTTGTGTGAGGACTGTCTGAAGGCTAATACAGGGTGGCTTTCATGGGGGTATAGACATGAGAGGCTCAGAGCTTAAATTCAGTGGAGGAAGAAGGATTGGATCCAAAGAGTGTAAGGATGTCCTCTCTCTGGGTAGAGAGAGAATGCCTTCTCTACTATCTCAAATGTAGAAGGTCCAGGAGAAAGGACAGCTGGTCACACCAGCTCAGAAGTTAACTGCACAGTTGAACTCTGAATCCTTGCAGATCCGTCTCTAGTAAGGAGCTGGAACCAAGCCATCTAACACCGAGGACCTGAGAGACAAGGACAACTCAGACAGCTTCAGAGTCGAACCCAACCCCCAGAGCCAGTGCCAATGCTTCAGCTCTGAGAGTCATCCTGCTCCAAAGAGATTGGACCTGGGTGACTAAGGAACATGTTGGGATCAGACAAGGACATTCTGGAAGATAGTGGATCAGCGGGCTCAAAAACAACTAGATGGACTGGAGAAGGAGATATTAGGTGAGGTTTAGAACAGTGCAGGCTCAAAGGTTCGATAGAGCTGAAGCTAAAATCACCCCCATCCAGATCTGAGTCCTGATAAATTCCCTCATCGTCCTATCCACCTTTGCTTCAGATAAGCTCCTGGAGGACCTAAGGGATGAACTTGTGGAAGGTAGTCTGAAGGGTGGGGTTTCTTGCAAAAAAAAAATGGTGAATGGAGCTGAGGAGATATTGGCTTCAGGGAAAACCACGGACATCGGATATTAGGAGATTTGGTGCTGGAAGTGATAGGATCCAAGGTTGCAGTCAAATCTGGTCTCTTAGAAACTTTAGCTGGAGTTTTGGGTACCACAGCAGAATGAGAAGAATGGTCAGGGGACCATATCCTGGACTCCTTTTCTTTTTGTGCAGAATCATGTCTCCCTTTTATCAGTTTTTTTGGTTGGGGGGGGGGGGGATTGAGACCCAGCCAATAAAGAAGCAGAAGAGGAAGGTAGTAATCCTTTTAAGGCTAGCTTGTTTCCCCTGTACTCAAAGCACAATAGATGAATCCCAAACAAATGGAACTGTCAAACTTTGAGATGTCCAGAGCCCAAACAATATAGACACAGGAATGAAGAAAATAATACCGACAATGGTATTTCGAAAACATCCGACAGTCAGAAAGAAAAAGGGAGAGACAGAATACCAATGACATTAATTAGTAGGTTATCCCTACAAGGTAGAAAGTCCTAAGTAGGAAAAAAATCTGAAAATTCCAATGTTATCAAACCCCACTACTACAATTAAAGGCAGAGGGAAGCAGTGATAAAAGGGTATTAAAAATAAAAAACTCACAAATGAGTATAGAAAATCCTTTTGAACCCCCTATCTCAACAGCAGAAAATCCCTGTCCAAACAATGTGGTGGCAAACAAGATTCGAAGTATGCCAGAAGCTCGAGGGCTGGATCCATGAGTGTAATAAAAGTGGCAGAGCCGGATCAAAGATTGGATCAGAGACCCATCAGTTGAGTAATGAATGAATACGACAAAAGATCCTTCATTTTAGATAAGAAAATGCCCATTTGTGAAGCCATCAATTTGGGGCAACTACTCATGTGGAGGGGTAAACTTCATTTTTTGAAAATGTACAAAGTTTTCTGCACTTGTTCTAAGTTTTTGTTTGAGTGCGTTCAATGAAGCAATTTCCCTGCTGACTTTCTTTTACTTTCTTCAAATGTCTTCTTTGATAGCACCCAGGCAGTATAATTACTAGCCAGGAACAGAATTTATCCAGATGGAAAGCTTTTACTAGCTTCTTTTTTCACACTGGGATAGTTGTGATCACCTTCTGATCAGTGTGCAATCATCTTGGAAATCCTCCCTACAGAGTACTTTGTCACAAGTACGGCAGAAGCAAATAAGGAAATAATTCTTTTTACCTAGATAGAAGATCATATACACAATGAGGCCTTACTAAATTTAATGCTACTGGCTGCCAAAAAAGCAATTAGTAGCAATTATTAGAAAACATAAATCAAATTCTACAGTAACTGTAACTGAAGCACTGAATACTGTAAGGCAGACAAAAAAACTGTAGGTGTCATCTTAAGAAAAAAGAGCAAATTACATAGAAAAAACTGTTCAAGAGGAGGAGTGTATAGGGAGGCAGGGAATGATCAAGTTATGTAATATTGGAGTGAATGAAAACGGCTAAAAAGAAAACCTATGCGTATAATGCAAAAAAAATAAAAACAAGGTTTATCATGGTTTGTTTGCTCTTAATGCAAGTGTACCTATGTCACTGTTTAAAATGTGAGAATTTAATTAAAGTGTTTAAAAAAAATTCCTGAGAGTGGTTATAGCAGGGCACCAAATGACCTAATCACAGCTTTGCTTAATTAGCACATGTGATTATTTTCCCTTATAATCTAATGCTTAACATATTTTTAAATAAATAAAAGTATACTATGGAGGAAAAAATGCATGTATTATACAAATGAAGACACATTCACCCCCGCATTAAACTAAACGGCAACAAAGACTCAAACACAATAAAGTTATAGCACAAAGTAACCTTTCTGCTTTGCTGCCTCATTTGAAGTTTACCTCCTTTATTCATTAAGTATATGAAAACCTGTCATTGTTAGCAGCAGAATATAGTCCCCTTTTTACAATGGCTTGGAAAATAAATTACACACTGATCACAGTTACAAATCCTACCTTCTTGGAAAGGAACTTCTCACGGTTTCCATTTGAACCAAAGATGGAATGTAAAAAATTGAAACTCCGTGGGTAGGTAACATCCAATGGTGCAGAATGGGGTCGACGATTAAGGTCAATGAGATGGACACTTTCTAGCTGCTGAGAGAAAGAATGGCTAGACTGCAGCAATTTTAGATGACTCTGCAGCTCAAGAATCTGAGCCTGCTGCTCTTGAAGTCTGTCACTCTGTAACAAGATAAAACACAAAAACTCCTGCATAAGCTCTGGTTAGACATGGTAAAGTAAAATAAAGTTTCATAATGATTATTACTGTGCTAGCAAGTCAAAAAGCACAACTTTTTGTACATGCTCTACTCTAAAAGGCAACAGGTTTGTCTCTTAAATCTTACACTGCAACGATCAAGAATTGCATCTGAAACGCTGTGTCCTGAACTACCTGCTTCAAATACATATAGCTGTACTGCAACAACCAACATGTAACTAAAAAAAAAAAGTAAAGGCGTACTTTGAAAACAACCTAAAGGCCATTTCACTGAAAACATGAAGCTGGGGAGATAACAATCAAAGGTGAAGCAACAGAAGCTATAATACTCAATGCTGACAGGCATAAAATGGTGTGCATCAGGCTCTTCAGTGTACACTGAAAACTGCTAAAAGTACTAAACTCTTGAAAAGTACCATATGTCGTCACACCCTATCTTTCAGGCATCAAATACTTCATTTACATCATAAGGAGATATTTTTTCAATAAACAAGTACATATACTGTTTAATTACTTAATGCTATCTGAATTTTTTAATAAAAGCTTATGCACTTCATATTCTGCATGGTAGTACCATGATGCATTATTTTTACTCCTTCAGCACATTAAAATCCAAATGATTAACCATTAGTTAGATTTTAGAACCTCAGTTCTCATAGCTTGCGATTTGTCATCATCTAGCTGGCTTCTTTATATCTTTTCTCCATCTGGAACACTCATTATAGGGGACACACTGCTCTTCTGTGGTCTAAGTAACTGATGATGAACCTGGTAACTCATCTCTAAGTTATGCTCTGACCTTTTCAACACTTCTTTGAATGTCTCTCTGAGCATTTCTCTAGACACTCCTTGATGCAGTTCCACAAACTCAAAAATGCCTTAAAATGGACTTCCATGATGGCTGCACACTAAGCAGCTTAACTTCTGCTTTTCCAATGTGAAAACAGAAACTGAGAAAAGGGAGGGCCACTGAAAATGTTGTTTGGTAAAATTCAGTTACTGGACAGTAAATATACTACCTTGATACCAGCAAAGAACAACTTTGGAAAACCTGAAAGAAAATCAACTAGAAATGGTGAATTGAAAACACTGTCTGGAAAGGGACTCTGCAACTGTTGAGAAAAAGAAGCTCAAGCTTCAACTTTAGTTCAAGACATTGCTCCCAGTAATTTAGAAAAAATAAATCAAACGTACTCAGAGGTGATTCAAATAAATGAAACAGTGAATGACTACATCAATTCAACCAACAAAAGGCTGGAAAGAAAACAGATGCTTTAACTAGCCCCTCAGATGAATTGATAAAAAGTACAGTTGTGTACACCTACCATAAATGTAGATGTTCGAGTGTCTTCACTGTTGCAGTCATGACTGTAGGGTTCTCCCCTGCTGGCAGGCAGTCCTCGGTCGGCCAGAATCCCAAAGTCTGGGTCCGGCGTCGGCTGTTCAACCACGCTCCCTGATGTCAGAGCGCCAGGAGTACAAAGCTGACAGCCAACGCCATCTTCTCCAGTTTTTCTTGCCCCAGATGTCAGGAGTCCCAAAATGAGAAAAGTCTCATATCCTTTGCAAATACACCTCAGAAGAATGGTGACAAAAGGAACCACACAAAAGTAAAAATAAGAGGGGACAGGAGGGAGGGAAACCCAGACTGCAACAGTGAAGACACTCGAACATCTACATTTATGATAGGTGTACACAACTGTACTATGTTCATCGTGTTTCACTGTTGCAGTCATGACTGTAGGGTAGAATCCCAAAGCTGAAAGAAAGGGAGGTGGTCATAAAGTGGAAGGGGCGGCTAAAAGGCCCTGCAAGACTGCAGAGGCAAAGCCTGCCCTAGACTTAGAGTAGAGAGGAAGATTGTAGTGCTTAGAAAAAGTATGCCCTGAACTCCAAGTTGCAGCTTCCAAAATGTCTTTGGTAGGAACTCCCCTGAGGAAGGTCGCAGAAGTGGCAGCAGCTCTGGTGGAATGAGTACGTATACTCCCTGGGATTTGCTTTCCATGGTGTGAATAACAAAATCTGATTCCATGAGCAATCCATTTAGAAATGGTCTGTTTTGAAATGGCTTTACCTTGGGAACTTGAAGCATAAGAAACAAACAATTGTTCTGATTTTCTGATGTCCTTGGTTCTGTCCAGGTAAAAACGTAGTTGTCTGTCTACATCCAAGGAATGTAAGATCATTTCCCCTTTATTTTGAGGAGTGGGGAAAAAAGTTGGCAAGTGGATAGTTTGATTTAAAGCCACTTTGGAAACCACCTTAGGCATGAAGGTAGGATTAGTCCTCAAAGACACCCTGTCTTGATGAAAAATAATATAAGGTTCCACAGCCATAAGAGCTTGTAACTCTGAAACTCTCCTGGCAGAGGTTAGGGCTAACAGGATGGCTGTCTTCCAAGATAAAAACTTGATGTCAGAAGAGGCAGCAGGCTCAAAAGGAGGCAAGGTTAGTTTTTCCAAAACATAGTTGAGATCCCAAGCAGGAATGGGAGGAGATCTAGGAGGTCTTAAGTTCTTAGGCTCCTCTGAGAAACTGTCTCATGAGCTGGTGGGAAAAGATTGGAGGGTCTGTATTATAATGAGCAGAAATAGCAGAGGCATGTATCTTAATGGAAGAGAAAGAGAGACCCTTATGTACGAGATCTGTCAAGTAAAGTAAAATTAAAGGAATGTTCGGAAGAAGAGGATCAGAATCCTGAGCTTGCATCCAGGAACAAAATCTTTTCCATTTTCCTGCATAAGATTTTCTAGTGCTAGGACGTCTGGCTTCTAAAATGACATCCATAACCTGCTTGGATAGGAAAGAAGAAATCAAAGGCCCTGGATTAACCAGGCCGCCAGGCTGAGAGTTCTGACATGAGAGTGTAGAACCTGACCCTGATGTTGGGACAGAAGGTTCGGAGACTGAGGTAAAACCCAAGGGGGCTCCAGACATAGGTTTTTAGAGTTGGGTACCAAAACTGTCTAGGCCAATTTGGGGCCAGCAAGATTATCATTTTGGGCTTGTCTTGTTTTATCTTTAATAATACCCGTGGAAGAAGAGGAAGAGGCGGAAAGGCATATCCCGAGAGGTTCCTCCAACTGAATGATAGGGCATCCACTTTCCAAGCTTCTTTGTGGAAAGTCCTGGTGCAAAAAGTCTGTAGTTGATGATTGAGATGGGATGCAAAGAGGTCTATGTGAGGACATCCCCAGACTGCTGTTATCATCCTGAATATTTCGGTGTCCAGCATCCACTCATGTGGATCCGAGAGGTTTCTGCTCAGACTGTCTGCCAGGAAGTTTTGCTTCCCTGGTAGAAACAGAGCTTGAAGGTCCAGATTGCAAGCTAGAGCTGTGTTCCATAGATCCATGGCTAGTCTGCAAAGGGGGTAGGAATGAGATCCCCCTTGCTTATGTACCACATAACTGTGGTGTTGTCCGTCCGTATTAGTAGTTGTCCTGGTTGTAGAAGATTCCTGAAGGCCATTAGAGCTTTCTGAACAGCTAACATTCCCTTTAAATTGATATGCAGGTGCTTCTGATCCTTTGTCCAAAGGCCCTGCAGACAGTTGCCCTGAAAATGGGCTCCCCCCAAGCATAATCCAAGGCGTCCGTGGTTAGAATCTGAGTGACAGGAGGCAGACAGAAGGGTTTCCCTTACATGCCCTGGACCACCAAAGGAATTCCTTTTGAAGACAAGGCAGGACGGAGATCAGTATGTCTAAACTGTGGCAATGCTGAGACCATACACATATTAGGTACCACTGTATTTTCCTCATGTGTAGTCTTGCATATGGTACGAGAAGGATGCAGGAGGCCATGTAACCCAAAGCCTGCAGGAATCTCCTTGCAGATAGCTGAGTTAAAGTTGCCAAGGTTTTGAAAGTTGAAGCCAGCTGTAATTGTTTTTCGGATGTCAGAAATGCCATCTGGGTTGTGGTGTTTAGAAGAGCACCCAGAAAAGTTATTTGTTGTGAGGGTGTCAAATTTGACTTTTTTATGTTTACAGAGAATCCCAGGAACTTGAGGAGGTTCTGTACAAATTCCAGATGCTGGAGTAAGACATCCTTGCTGTCTGCCTGAATTAGACAATCGTCCAGATAAGGGTAAATTTGAAATCCCTTGAGTCTGCAGTAAGCTACTACTGGAGCCAGGCATTTGGTGAAGACCCTGGGCGCAGTAGACAATCCAAAGGGCAGTGCAGAGAATTGAAAGTGCCTCGATCTGGCCTTGAACCTGAGGTATTTTCTGCGTTCCTGCCTGATGGGAATGTGTAAATATGCCTCCTTTAAATCCAAAGTTACCATCCATGCATCTTTGGACAGCATTGGAAGTAGCTGCTGTAGAGTAAGCATCTTGAATTTTGGAATCTCTAGAAAGGTGTTCAAGACTGACAGATCCAGAATGGGTCTCCATGAGTTTTGCTTCCTGGGGACTAGAAAGAGCCTCGAGTAAAAACCTTGTCCCATCTCTGAAAGTGGAACCAGTTCTATGGCTTTCATAGCCAAAAGAGCTTCCACCTGGTTTAAGGCCTCTGTCCATTGATGTTTTGGAAGGTCTGGCCATCCGCTTGGCCTTGGCAGGGTATGATAATGGAATCTGTAACCTCTTGAAACCACATCCAGAACCCACTTGTCTTGGGTTATATGAGTCCAATTTTGATAAAAAAAGAGAGAGTTTTCCTCCTAGAGGGGCTTCCAGGCAAGAAGTTCCTGCAGCCCAACAGAGGGAGTCATTGAGTTTGTTTCCTATGAGTTTGTGACCTGTCCTCTCCTCTCCTAGGGGTGGGAAGCAGTCCACTGTCTTGGTCTATAAGAAGCCTGTGTTTGAGGCCTTCCTCTGGAGCGTCTATATCTACCCCTCTGAGGCCTGTCTGAAGTGGGAAAGGACCAATTTTTAGAAGGCCAAATCCTGCTAAATCTTGGTGGCTGTACTTGTAAGAAATCTTTAACTGTTTGCATGGATTTCACCTTATCCTCCATCTTTTTAATCACCTCTTCAGCTTTTGATCCAAACAAAACTTTATGCTGAACAGGAGCATCCAATAATTTAGCTTTTACTTGTTCTGGCAAATTTTGTACCTTTAGCCATGCATGCCTTCTAATGACTGTGCCAGAGCAGGGCATCAAATCCACAGTGTAAACCATGCTTCTCAACTTGTTCAGTGGCATGCAATAAGTCATGTAATTCCTTATCATCTGCATAGGCAGAAATGGAAGTAAGCTTTTGTTTTAAAACAGACAAGAGAAATTGCTGGTATTTCAGCATATGAAACTGACAGTTTAAAGCCCTAATGGATAAAGTAGCAGAAGTGTACACTTTTTTGCCCCATCTTTCTAAAGATCTAGAATCCTTTTCAGTGGGAATGGGATTTTTGGCAGAAGCGGCCTTAACTCCCTTAGGACCCTGAGAAATGGTTTCAGGGTCAGCAGAAGGGTTCTTGTATAAAAACTGGTGGGAATCAGGAACCCTGTAATATCTATCAGGCTTAACAGGAGCAGGAGGAAAAGAGTCAGGGGTTAAATTAGCCTCCGAAAAAGCATCATCCACAATATCCAAAACAGGAGGAATAGCCAGGGGTCTATGTTGGGGGAGAAGAAGAAAATCCCTTAGTCTTTTCTTAGATTCCGAATACTCCTGTCCTTCCCAGTGGAAATGTTCCCTCATTTCATGCAAAGTTTCCCCAAAAGAGAAATCCTCAGGGGGAGAAGCTGAAGGAATAGATTCCTCAGCATCAGAATACTCATAAGGAGGGAAAGAATATTCCTGGTCAGAAGAAGAAACTGAAGAAACAGAAGCCTGATCAGAGGAATCATAATAAACATCCTGCCTTGGCCTTTTATCTGGAGGGGGGTTGTGAACCCCTAATCATAGTAAGTAAATCCTCCGCCATCTTGAGTAACTGTTTCTGTGACTTGGGAGCCGGTTCAGAAGAGGCCTGTGTTGCAGTCTTTGATTTAGAAGGAGTCTTTGCCTTTGTCTTTGGCTTTGCCTTTATTAGAAGCTGAGTAGGCCTAAAAACCCCTTCGGAAGCCGGTACCTGCACAGCAGCTCCGGACCCATCCGAAGGAGCATTGTCCGAAGGTCCTGCAACAGAAGTATTCAAAGGCCTAGTTGGCTCCTCGTGGGAGTCCGTTTCGGCCATCGGTTCTGAAAAGGCCGAAGACAGGGGCTGCAAAAGCGCCTCACTGACGACGGCCGAACCTGAAGCTGGCTCTGCTTGTACAATATCGTCAGATTTGGACCTCGGAGGCCTGTCTTTGTCCTTGCGTCGTTTGTGAACTCCAGTAGCCGGGACCGTATCCGACGACATTTTGTAATTAAAACGCCTACCGAAGTAATGAAATGCAAAATCGTACCTTCGTTTACTTGTATGTTGATTGAATCTAGCACAAAACCGACAACTAGCTACGTCGTGGTCAGGGCCTAAGCAAGGAATACAGTAAGAATGAAAATCCTTATGAGGTATTTGCTTCCCACATGAAATACAATTATTAACTTTTTCTGACATCGGACTGGAGCAAGAAAAAAGTTTCCACAACGGGGTACTTAGCTTTGAGTAGGAGAAGAAAGTCTTCAGACTGAAGATTGTTCAGAAAAGTTTGTCAGGAGTCAGCCGACCGGCACTTGCGAACTGCTATCACCGCACGGCAAGAAAGACTGGAGAAGATGGCGTCGGCTGTCAGCTTTGTATTCCTGGCGCTCTGACGTCAGGGAGCGTGGTTGAACAGCCGACGCCGGACCCAGACTTTGGGATTCTGGCCGACCGAGGACTGCCTGCCAGCAGGGGAGAACCCTACAGTCATGACTGCAACAGTGAAACACGATGAACATCTGCAAAAATCAGAAGAGGACATGAAGAAAAAGCTAGCTGAATATGAAGTTTCTCAAGAAAAACTGTTTAAAGAAAATAGTAGAGTTAGGAAACAATGTCCGCAGACAAAACCTGATATTTTCTGCCGTACCAGAGAAACTGGAAGCATCAGCGTGTATTAATTTAATGAAAGCACAAATAAGCAACTGCACTGGTGTTTCACTGCAGAATTTGTTACCTGAAAAGGCATACTGAGTGTATGTTCCAAACCTGGCCATGAGAAAGCAGCTAAGGTCTACATTAGTAGATATGCAATC
Source organism: Protopterus annectens (assembly GCF_019279795.1). Lineage (NCBI taxonomy): Eukaryota > Metazoa > Chordata > Ceratodontiformes > Protopteridae > Protopterus > Protopterus annectens. The sequence goes on from NC_056739.1 coordinate 1,692,621,483, forward strand.
ACACCAACAGAAAGAGTTAATCCTGACAAAACTATGGCAGAAGGGTAAAGTATTAAAAATTTAAGACATCAGAGTCTTTGTAGAAAATGGTCATTTACAGTACACCAGGCAGAAGAGAAGCACATTTATCTCAGCAATCAGGGAATGTAGAGAGAGGGGCAGGTGAGAGATTTAAGCTGTTATATCCAGCTGCTTCAAAGTGTTTTTTTCCCCTGGAGGTTCAAGGTAATTTTTTTACAAAGAAATGGCTAAGGAGGAAAAGTTTATCCTACAAAAAGCGAGTCAGCAAGCAGAAGGAGACTCTGCTTCTCATTCTTCTGACAGTAAGGTTCATAGGGGGACTTTGCCAGTGAAACCTTTTCCAATGTTCCAAAGGAAAATGCTTGAGAGAGAAAAAGGACAATTGTTGACTACAAGAATAAGCAGTACCTTGGACTTGACCCAGAGTTTGGTTCTGGGAGATTGAGGTGAAAAGGAAGTAGACCGGCAACTCAAATCTGTGAATAAATGGAAGACTATAAAGCATCTTACCACATTTGTGAAATATGGTTTTGCAAAAAAATAAAAAAAAAAAAAAACTGGCTGAAAAACATGACTTTTGCTGATTTTGTTAAACTTGTGGGTGGACTGTAAAGTATGAACCCTACTTTATATCATTAATGCTTAAAAGTAGACTAAAAGGGGGAGAACTAAGTAAAACAATTTTTGTTATTAGTATTTGTATAAAACATTTCATGATATAAACTGCATGTTATATACAGTAAAATAGTTTTGTGTAGTATAAAATCAGGGTATTTTAAATGCGAGTCTTCACTGACTGTTGTAGGTACTAAAGATATTAAAGTAAACTTTTAGTTATGTACTTACCATAACTTTAGATGTATGGGATCCATCTCGCCTACATTCTCTACAGATGGGTTCTTAGCCGATCCTCGGCTCCGACTCGGCCGCTATACAATAGAACGCAGTCTCTTATTGGCTGAGTTACCTCATATCCCAGAATGCACCACTACCACTTCCCCAGATCTTGTTTGTCCGCACAGAAACATACTATTGTTATAACATTCTCAGGTCTTCAAGAGAGGAAAGAAGTTCAATTTCGGATCGTCCGGTCTCTCCTGGTCTACGAGGCAGGGGGAAGGAGGGTGGGTTATTAGGAATGTAGGCGAGATGGATCCCATACATCTAAAGTTATGGTAAGTACATAACTAAAAGATGTAATGTGATCCTATCTCGCCTACATTCTCTACAGATGGGACAGCGTCCCTAGCACCTAATTCCTGGGTGGCTCACTGGAAAACACTCCTGAGAACTGTGGAACCAAGGAAGCTCGACCCCTGGATGCCACATCTAATTTGTAGTGAGAAATAAAGGTGTGTGAAGATGACCACGTGGCAGCCGCACAAATGTCACTAATAGAGAGCTTGGAATGAAAAGCTGCCGAAGTGGCCATAGCCCTAGTAGAATGAGCTTTCACTGGAACTATAAGTTCCTTATTTGAGATGAGATAAATATGATTGATACAGTCCCTGATCCACTTGGCAATAGTGACTTTTGTGACTGCTTTGCCTAATCTATTATCCGAAAAGGACACAAACAGTTGATCTGATTTTCGTGCTTTGTGTGTCTTATCCAAATAGAAACGTAATTGTCTGTGTACATCCAAGCTGTGAAAAGTATATTCAGCTCTATTCAAATACTTAGGGAAGAAGACCGGTAGTTCTAGTGATTGTTGTAAACAAAAGTTAGAACAAACCTTTGGTATAAAAGATGGGTTTGGTCTAAGAGATACTCTGTCCTTGTGAAATACCAAGTATGGTGGTTTAACACATAGGGCTTGAAGTTCTGAATTTCGTCTGGCTGATGTAATAGCAACTAGAAGGGCAGTCTTCCAAGAAAGGAATTTTAGATCACAGGTTGCTGCCGGCTCAAAGAGAGATGAGGTTAATGCACCTAATACCACGTTAAGGTCCCACGGAGGTGCAGGTTGAGATATAGGGGGTCGTAGAAGCCAAGCTCCTTTAATAAAGGCTTTGCACAACTTGTTGCTCATTAAAGGAGGTTCCACACTCTCATGAAAGTTGGAAATAGCCGCCAATTGCACTTTGATGGTAGACACTGAGCAACCTTGGTTGAATAGGGAAGCTAAAAACTTCAGTACTTCTGACACAGAGGCTGTCATTGGGTCTAATCCTCGGAGTTGGGCCCAAATAGCAAACCTCTTCCATTTATTGCTATATATCTTTTTCGTAGAAGTCTTGTGGGCCGAAGACAAGATGTGCATGACTTCAGGGGCGAAAGAATGGCTCCTAACTATGGTTGGAAGAGGAGTAGCCAGGCTGCTAACTTCAATGAATGGCGGGACTGATGGAGCTGTCCTGACTGATGCGTCAAAAGGTCCGGAACTTGGTCCAGGAACCAAGGACCCTCCAATACATATTTGTGAAGAAAGGGGAACCAGACTTGTCGAGGCCAGTATGGGGCGATTAATATCATTTTGCTTCCCAAGCGAATCGCCTTCTGAATCACCTTGGGGAGAAGGGGAACCGGTGGAAAGGCATACAGCAGACCGGAGGGCCAAACGTGGACTACAGCGTCCTTGGGGATCTCCCCCGGAACTGGGGTGAGAGTGAAGAAGTGCTGGCATTTCGCGTTGAGGGGACTTGCGAAAAGATCACAACAAGGAATTCCCCATCTCGTGAAAATCTGCGCTACCACTCTGTCGTTCAAGGACCACTCGTGAGGGGAGAGAATAGTTCTGCTCAGTCTGTCGGCTATCACGTTGGATTTCCCCGGAATGTGCATTGCCACTAGGAAACGCTTGGTAGCAATCGCCCAATCCCATACTTTCATGGCTTCTCTGCAAAGGGGGTAGGACCTGGTCCCTCCTTGCTTGTTTAAGTACCAGACTACCAACATGTTGTCGGACTGAATGGCAATCGTACCCTGGGGGAGGTGATCGTGCAGTGCTTGCAACGCTAAAAGCACCGCCCTCATCTCCAGGATACTGATGTGGAGAAGACTCTCGTCGGAGTGCCACGTGCCTTGGACCGACCTGTCCAGATAATGTCCCCCCCACCCTGTCTGGGAGGTGTCCGTAGTCAACGTGGCAGAGGGGAGTGGGGGAACGAAGGGTCGCCCTAGATTCAGGTTGGAGGAGAGAAGCCACCAACGAAGATCCTGTTTGCACGTGTCTGTGATCAATATGTGGTGACTGAGGGGAAGGTCTTGATAAGACCACTGGACTGATAGGAGCCACTGGAGTATCCTCATGTGCAACCTTGCCAAGGGGACCAGAAGAATGGTGGCTGCCATGGAGCCCAACAGTTGTAGGACCATTCTAGCTGGAGCACAACGTCTGAGGAGCAATGCCTGAACCTGAAGCGTCGCTATCCTTTCCGCAGGGAGATAGACTCGCATCTGCCTTGAGTCTATTTCTACACCAATAAACAGAATACGCTGAGATGGCAGCAATACAGATTTTTGACCAATTGAAGGTGATTCCTAAGGAGTTGCCTAGTGTGATAGTGGCTGCTAGGTTTTCCAAGAGTAGATGCCTGGAGGTGGCAGTTAGGAGCCAGTCGTCTAGGTATGGAAACACCTGGAATCCTAGACTTCTCAGGTGAGCAGTCACCACCGCCAAACATTTGGTGAACACCCTGGGGGGCTGTGGTAAGACCAAAGGGCAGTGCTCGGAACTGGAAATGACTGTCTCCTAGGCTGAAGCGTAAGTGTCTCCTCGATGCCTGATCTATCAGAATGTGATAGTAGGCGTCTTTGAGATCTATGGAGCACATCCAAACACCTTTCTCCAAAAGCGGAAGAATGGATTGCAAAGTGACCATCCGGAATTTGGACTTTTTCACAAATCGGTTTAGTTTGCTGAGATCCAAAATGGGTCTCAAGTCCCCGGTCTTTTTTGGCACCAAAAAGAATCTTGAGTAAGTCCCTGATCCGGCCTGGTCTGCGGGGACAGGTTGGATGACCCCTTTTTGAAGCAGCTTTGATATTTCGTTGGCTGCATGATCCCGTTGACTGGGTGGCGGGTCCGGGATTCTTTGGACTGGTGGAGGGGGTTGAGAAAAGGGAATGGTGTAACCTCCGGCGATGATTCGAAGCACCCATTGGTCCTGAGTAATATTTTCCCAGGTCTTTAGGTGTCTCGAAAAGCGACCCCCAACTGGCTCCGGAGCTACACAGTCGGGTACTCCTTCAGGGATGCTGGAAGGAGGAGGAGCCACGAAAGGACTCGCGGTCTCCAGTGTTGCGGGGGCCTCCGCCGCCTCTGGGACGGCGTCTCCCTGAAAAATTTCCCCCTCCTCTGCCTCTAGAAGGGGAATCGCTCTGCTGCGACGAGTAAGGCTTTTGAGACTTACAGAACCACATTTTCCCTCCTCTTCAAGCCTTGGGATAAGGTCTGAAGGGAGTGGAAAACCGGGCTCCTACGGCAGTTAAAGTCTTACCCTCTGTTCGCAGCGAGTCAATGTGTCCTTTACCTTGGGTCCAAACAGTGAGGACCCATCAAAGGGGGCGTCGGCAAAGGAAGACGTAAAGGCCTCTGCAAAGTGACACAGGCGTAGCCAGGCTTGTCTCTGTAGAGCAACACCTGTTCCCGCCGCTCTGCTCGCTCCTTCGGCCGCATAAGAAATGAGCCTCATGGACGAGTTAGATAATGAAGACAGGGTAGCCAACTGGGAGTTAACATGTCTGGGTCAACTGCTCAGGTAAGTTACCAGAGAGGGTATCCGAAAGCTCCTTGATCAGATCCCTCTGTAGTCTGGTGAAATGTGTCAGGTAATTCAGAGACCTTAATGTAAAGGCCGCTGAAGAAAGGGTACGCTTGCCGTACCGATCCATGCTCCTAGACTCTTTATTAGGAGGATGGACGGACGTCGAAGCCTCTGCCACATCTTGTTGGGTGGCAGATGCCACCACCATAGCATCTACAGCCACGCCCTTCGATAGAAAGTCCTTATCCAGGGGAGCCGAAAGGAATTTATTGGGGCGAGCTGGCACCGGTTCAACAGAATCCGGGTGTTCCCGCCCGAGAGATCAAATCCAGAAGCTCATCGAAGGGCGGAGACACCCAGGAGGCGGAGGGCTGAGCCCCGAAGGCCTTGAGGTAAACCGACTCCTCAGCAGAAGGGGGTTTGGACTGCCAGTCGCCTCGTTGCTTGAGGATCTCCAGGATGTCTGCAAAGGAGACATCTTCCGAGGACGACTTTGGGGACCCCTCCACATCATCGAGGTCGGTATCCGAGGTGAGAGACTCATCAGGGGAGTCGACGTGTTTCCTCTTACACTGTTTCTTCCTGGGAGGTTCCTCCGAAAGCGTGTCGGAGGGACCTCCAGGAAGAAGGGAACCCCCAATGGGGGTAACCTCAGGCCCAGGGGCCCCGCTGTCGTGAGACAGGGGGATTGCAAAGGCGCCAGTCTCCATGCCCAGGGAAGGTGGTGGTGAAATGGTAGAAGTGGCCACAGAGGATTTGGCCAAGTCATTCCTCATGGCCTCGAAGGCTGGACCCCCAGAGTCCTGGGATGGTTCAACCCCCGAGGCCACAACGGCAGTCGGAACCCCTGCAGCCGGCATCTTTTGAGGGAGGCTCGGAACCGAAAGGATCGGGCCCGAAGCGTCCCCCCCGGGGCCGACAGAGGAGGTCCGCGTACCGAACCCCGACCTGAGGGACGGGGTTGGAGTTAGAGTCGGAACCGACCCGATAACCTCCACCGGTTCCACCAACACCGACTCCAACGGCGCCGAAGCTATTGGAGGAGGAATCGATGTAGCAGGATGGGAGATCGGCTCCAGAGCCAACTGGGCTGGAGCCGAGATCAACTTTGCAAAGACTGGAGACTGAAAAAGCCTTTGAAGCACCCTGTCTAAGTCCGAATTGGACATCCTCGATGACCGAGAAGAGACTGACCGGGTCCGAGTCGACTTCTCCGCCGGCTCCGAAAGACTGGGGGACCGGCTCCGTAATGATTCGAGAAGTATCGGCGCAGAGGGAGACTCCACTACAACTGCAATTTCCCTCGGAGCCGATGTGGACTTCGGCACCGAAGGGGAAGAGTCTGAGCGGGCAACCCCCACCGGTTCCGAAGGCAGTGGAGCCGATGAAGGTGACTCGCCTCTCGACGCCCGAGCTCTTGACTCCAAAACCAGAGGAGTCGAAGCTGGAGACATCGAGGCAGACCGTTCCGCCCTCGGCTCCGAAGTCCGTGGAGCCGACGGAGAAGCCTGCCGAGACTTTTTGCTGCCGGATCCGACGGGCTGGTCGGAGCCAAAGACTTTTTCTTCCTCAAAGGCGAAGAAGAAGAAGATAGGGCTTCTTCAAAGGAAGGGGTAATAAGCCCTTTCAAGATCAACTTATTTTTCCTCTCTTGGAGGACGCGAGAGGAAAAAGCTACAGGACTCCTGAAGATGCTTCGGACCCAAACAATAGACACATAAAAAATGGTCATCTGTAATAGACATTTTATAACTACATTTAGAACACTTTTTAAAACCTGATGGTCTATGCTCTTTAGACATGGTTATATAAACAATAAATACTGACTACCAAAAAACAAAGTTAGCACAAAGACAACCTAGACTCTAACTAAAACGCCTAGGGTAGGGCTAGGCCCCTCTAACTTAAACAGGACCGTTAATTACCACAAAAAAACACAATTTACCACAAGAAAATATCAAAAACCAATCACACAACAACAAATAGCTGTTAAAACAGCTTTTGGGTAAGTTTTGACCAAAATTCAGACAGAAAAATTTCTGACTAAAGATACTTAGCTCAGCCAAGTCCGAGACCACGTCTATGCTGAAAAGCGGAAAACGAGATCTGGGGAAGTGGTAGTGGTGCATCCTGGGATATGAGGTAACTCAGCCAATAAGAGACTGCGTTCTATTGTATAGCGGCCGAGTCGGAGCCGAGGATGGGCTCCGAACCCATCTGTAGAGAATGTAGGCGAGATAGGATCACATTACATCAAGTACATTTTAATTGCAAGAAATACAGGCTTTACAGTATAACATGAGAAAAAAGGCTGGACAAAAGCAAGTTTAATGTTCATATGCTGTAATCTTGGGCTGCTGGGTGGGGGGGTGGTAGGGTGTAAAAGTGCAATGCTCACATTATATGTAGAATAAGGATATTTTCTCTACTTTACAAAGGGTAAATGTCTTGATTACTGCCTCTGGTTTAAGCAGTAAACAGTTTTTTTTGTAATACTGTAAACTACAAAACCAAGACAAAATGATGAAAGCTATGAAAATGCTAAGCTGCTTACAAATACAAAGATATTAGCTTGTTCGTTTTCCACTGGCAAATGTTCAGTGAAGCTGAAATGTCTGGAGCTGAGGGCAGCGGTGCATTCTTTTCTGAGTGAAATTTACAAAGACTCATTGCAGAGTACTACATTTCCATGGAGAAAAGCTGTCTGTATGTGCAAGCAGTTAATCTTGAGAATTCTGAGTATTCTTTGCTGAAGGAAATGCAAAATTTAAAGGTACAATGGCAAGCAGTTTAGTGAAAAAATTAAGTATGACATTACATATGTAAAGAGAATAAGAGATAACCTCCCTAGCACCGTTAATACTTTAATGCAGTTAACAGAACAGTGTACAATTTAGATTAATTTAAAGATAGCCAGTGCACTTCCTATGGCTAAAAGTTAGTGTTTTATGAAAGCATACAAGCTGGGAGGGAAGAGAGATAACAAAAGAACACACGGCAATCAACGTAAGGGAGAGCACTGGTTGTAGTATGTGTTTTAGCAAAGGTAACCTTCATTTTAAAACCAACACAAAGGAAATGCTGAGGAGTCACTTTAAATTTAAAATTAAATAAGGAACAAAGCAAAAACTGACAAAACCAGGAATAAAAAATCCACAGCCAAGGCAAGGAATAAAAAGGACCGCAATAAGTCCCTGTAGACCAGAAATTGAGTCAACCACAGTTCCGTAAAAACGTTTATTCGTCCAAACGACAACAACACGAACCACAATCCAGTTAAGCGCTTTCACTCAGTAATTACCGAGCTTCATCAGAACAAAATACCTTACCATTACAATTCTTAAATACCAGAACATTGTCAGGTGATGTAAAATTGTGACCAATAAAATTCCTAAATATCAGTTCAAAATTCTATTTGTTCGTATTAATATAAAAATTGTGTAATCCCTAGCTGTCTGTTGTGTATCAGTTTAAAAATTAAAATAAACAGTCTATATGAACAATATTATCCAAACAAAACTGTAAAAATAATAATAATAATACATTTTTTACATCTCACACGGCTTGTTACTCAATTGTAGCCGTAATTTTGAACTGATATTTAGGAATTTTATTGGTCACAATTTTACATCACCTGACAATGTTCTGGTATTTAAGAATTGTAATGGTAATGTATTTTGTTCTGATGAAGCTCGGTAATTACTGAGTGAAAGCGCTTAACTGGATTCTGGTTCGTGTTGTTGTGGTTTGGACGAATAAACGTTTTTACGGAACTGTGGTTGACTATTTCTAGTCTACAGGGACTTATTACGGTCCTTTTTATTCCTTGCCTTGGCTGTGGATTTTTTATTAAAATTAAATAAAAAAATTAAATAAGTTTATTTGAACATAAAAAATTAAGGGCTTCTGTCCTACTACAACCAGGATTTCATCAGAATAAATAACTTTTCTTTGAAGGGGAATTTTTTAGGCAAAATAGAGGGGAAGCCATGAGTGACTCTTGTGACACACATATGCTAATCTTGTGTTGTTGTACTGGGAGAAAAATGTATTTTTAATTCAGAACTTATGATTATACATTAGATTTTTGGATGGCATCTTTATTCTTTGGAAAGGCTCTGAAGAAACTTTACACACATTTGTAACTTAACCCAGATATCAGAGATATTAAGATTCACCTACAACTTTGACACCAACAAGATTAATTACCTAGACACTTTAATGTAACATACAGAGAAATGCTCTTTAGTGTTACTTTTGTGTTGTTTCTTAGTTGGTTTAGTAACACTCACTTTACTGATCATCTTGTTGATTGTGAATTTGAGCTGGGCTATGGAGTCACTCGATTAAATATCTTCTATATTTTCTCCAGTGCACTGAGATGCAGTTAACAAGTTGCATTATGAATTAGCTGTAGAGAAAGGTAAACTCATGCAATTAATTGAGCTTCTGTCTCAATCTACTACTGGACCAGCTTCAAGTGTGAACAACTCCGCCCTCTTGCTGTCAGCTCCAGATGGAGGACATGATTCTGAGGCCTTGGTTGGGGCAGCAGGAGCAGTGGGATCATCCATTGTTACTGGAGGTATGGATGTACTGGTTTTATCTGATTCAACTGAATATTCTTGTGTCATGTCTAACATTCTGAACAACACTAGCACTTGCACATCAGTTTTGAGGAACAAAGTAATCATCACATATCAAAGAATTGATTCTTACTTCGAAGAATTTCTATTCGATCAGAGAATTACTTTAGACACACACAACGCATTAAGGGTAGAAAAACCTATTGTTCCCACCATCTCTGGCATCCCCAAAATACATAAAAATATTTCCAAGCTCCCGTTCAGACCGACAGTAGCAGCCCAAAGTTCAAACACTTATCTGTAGCAGTATGCACTGATCGCTGGTTAAAACCAGTTTACAAAGCTGCTCATATTTACTTATTGATTTTTGAGAATCTTGGGATTTTTGAGGGAGACTGAAACAGGCCCTTTGGGAGGAAGATCTAATTTTTCTTACTAGTGATATAGTTGATCTATTCACTGTCACTCCCAAAGAGGTAGGTTTGGAATATTTTCATGGAAGTATTTTTTGTTATACTACCTTTTCGAATGAGAAAGTTTACCTTTTGGCTGAGATGTTGGCTTTGGTCATGGAATATAATTTCATTTTCTTCAAAGGGGAATTTTTTAGGCAATAAAGAGGGGTAGCCATGGGTACCTCTAGTGCCCTTGCATATGCTAATCTTACATTATTGTGTTGGGAGAAAAGGTTTGTTTTCAATTCAGTATTTTTTCAGAACATATGATTATACCTTACATTTCTGAATATCATCTCTATAGTTGGAAAGTCTTGGAAGAAACTTTATATACATTTGTAAATTACTTAAATCAGACAGAGTTTTTAAGATTCACTTACAATTTTGACACTAACAATATTAATTATCTAGACACAGTAATAGAACATACAGAGAAATTATTTAAGTCAAAAGTTTACAGAAAGCTCACTTTCAGCAATTAATATTTAAATTTTTCAAGTAACCACCCATTAAGTCAAAAGAAAAGCCTGGTTAAGGGACAATGGATAAGTGTACACAAAATGACTTAAAAATTTTGAAGACAACTTCTGAATTGGATATAGTAGGTAAAATGTTCCTTGAGAGGGGTATCCATTCCCTCTAGTAAATTAAATTAGACACTATGTTCAGGCAGAGTGGGGACAGAAGTACAAACCGCTTTTAGGGATAGGTTTTATACCCCAGATCCCCAGCCACTAACAAACGAACTGGACAGTGAAAACAATTCTGGAAGAGGATTAGTGGTACAATATAGTCCCCAAACAGCAGAAATTAAGTACATTGTGAAGAACTATTATATCATTTTAAAAGCTAGTCCTGGTACATTTTATTTATTGGGTCCAAAACCTGCATTTGTATACAAGACAGAATATAACTTTAAAAAACTATTAGAAAATGGGCAATATTATAGGACTAATCAGGATTTGACTAGTAGAGGGACCACTGGATGTGACACATGTAATGTGTCGTTTTATTTGTGAAGATCATTCCACAGTGTTAAGTCTAACGTTTTTATCAAAGGAACATTTTTAAGCCAGTTTGTGGTATATTTAGCTATTTGCTGAAGATGCCCAGCTTTTTATGTGGGTTACACAGAGAGGAGTCTCCATAAACGTATCTATGAGCACAACTACGACATTAGCACCAGGAACAACAACAATGCATTATTTAAGCATTCTAAAACATGCTGGTCCTTCACAAAATTCAATTTTGGGATTCTGGACCAAATAAAAATTAACCATCAGGGTGGTGACTTTAAGAAATGTTTTGGAAAACAAAGAGCTTTGGTGGCAACTTAGGTTGCAAGCAACTGTTTCACCAGGGTTAAATGAAAATTTATCTATTCAGTCGGTATTACAAATGAAGTCCTTCAAATTATAATTCAATAATTCTAAGTTCTCAGCATTTGAAATGGTTTTGCTTATTTTTTTATGATTATTTTGCCACTGGGATTTCATGGTAAGACTGAATTGTGTTTATTTATTTCATTTACTGATTGGGTTAAATGGGGGCGATTTTTAGACTATATGTCTTCCTGTCAGCATTTCCTTTAACTTTTGTATTTACTTTACTAATTAGGGTTTTGACTGAATTATTAATGGCTGTGACATCAGTATATAAACGCATGGAGTGTAAAGTTTTTTATCCTGATGAAGTCCTCATTACAGTAAGATGAAAGCACTTAATTATTATGTTCTAATAAACTTATTTAATTTTAATCTTTAAAGGGAATCCTTGGAAACCAGCTCTTTAGCTTTATTTTTGTGCAGGTTCTTAGTTGGTTTAGTTATGCTCAGTTTACTGATTAACTTTAATTTTAGGTTAAATAATGCCTGTAGGTGCAGCCATAAATTTGTGGCAAGTGTTCCCTTCCAGAGGGTTAAATGTTATGTTTTGAAGATGTACATTGTTTTGTGCAGTTGTTCCAAGTTAATAGGGGATGGGGGTATTTCATATTTAGTTTTCATTAAAACAAAAAGTCGTGAACATCTAACGGTTTCAAATGGAGATGAAAAGAAACAACTGTACAAAAGGTCAGCCTTCCAAACATTAGCATATGCGTGTAACACAAAAGGTGGAAATACACATTATTTAAAAAAAAATCTGTCATGTATAACAGCTGGGAACAACAACTTTTTATCATGATGGCTATGCTGTCCATATTATCCTGGAATGTGAATGGTCTTACACGTACAGATAAAAAGGAAAGTATATTGAATTATATACTGAGAACTGCAGAGTGCAAATAGCAATGCTGCAGGAGACGCATGTTATTATACCCTGGAATTCCTACTACCCATAACCCTTCTCCTGACATCTCACCCTTAGAAACTGCTCCAAAATGTAATTCCCACCCACACACAAAACTCCCAACAGAATACTGCCACCCCTGACAAACTTAAAAGCTATAACAATGCAATTTTTAACTTAAAATCTGTCAGTACTTCCTGTATAAAAAAATCATTGCACAAACTCAAGCCCTGCTCACCTTCTGTAGACAATCACCCATATAAATATCTAAAGATTACTGCCCTCTCTGTTGCCTACCCAATCTTGATCTTGATCAAGCAATCCTTTTGTGAGTCATATGTCCCATCTCTCTAGAAATATTTTACACCATTCGGGGAAACTCCACTGAAATAACAAACTTCAGACCAACTGTAATCTTGTCCCCTCTTTCCAAGGTCATAGAAAAATGTACTCAAACAACTTTTACAAATGCCTACTAAAAAAAATCTAACTTCTACCCAACACGGCTTTCATCTAGATCCAAGCTCAACTGCCCTCGTTGCCTTTCTGGACCATGTCATTACAGCTAGAGATAATTTAGTTTCTTCCCTCTTTTTAGATCTCTTTAAAGGTTTCAATACAGTCTCACATACCAAACTACTCTGAAAAATGTCTGCTTTAGGCTTTTCCAGTACAACAGTCACTTAGTTCTCTAGCTACCTATCTAACCGGCTAAAATCAGTTAAGTGGCATACTACTTGCTCTTCTTTTCTTCCAGTTAATACAGGTGTCCCATAAGGCTCCATACTTATCCCTCTTCTTTTTAACATATTTATACATTATTTACATACATCCTCCTAACAAACTACACTTGTACAATATGTAGATGACTCCACTGTTATTTGCTCATCTAATAGTCCTTCCCAGTTACAATCTATCAATCAGGCTTTTAATTCTATTGAAAGCTGTCTAAGTGACAATCAGCTTTTCCTAAATCCAAATAAAACAAAACTGCTCATATTTCTCCCCAAATCCCAAACACACATAAAAGACACCTTCAAAATAGCCTCTCTCAACAATACTGAAAATGAAGTTGCACCTCACACATTACTTGGTGTTATAATAGATGGTCAACTGAAATTTGATCTTATTCAAAAGTGCATAAAAAGAACACACCAAAAATTAGGCATGCTCTAGAGATAAAAAAAAATCCTTACCAACTCCTCAAGAGTTACTCTAGCCATTACATACCGCCTTCCTTCACTACTATATGCCTCCCCCATTTTCACCAACATTTAGATCTCCCCAAGATCAAAACTTGAGCTTTCCTACAACAAAGTAGCTAGATTTGCAGCCAGTCAGCATTACAACTCCTACAACTGCTCATACCTCAGATATTTAAACTGGCTTCGGCTACCTCACTACCTTAAGTTCACCCAACTCCTTCCTGCTCAGAAAATGGTATACAAACCCTCATCCTGCCTAGCAACCAGAACCACTCTTAACCATTACCTCCCTAATTGCCCTCTTAGCTCATCTGAGACACACCTCCTTGAAATCCATAAATTTAAAAAAATCTATCCATCACTGCCTATATTCCTACTCAGTAGCCAAGGTCTGGAACAGTATTCCAACAGATATTCAAGCAATGCCATGCAGTCACATATTCCAACAATCTCTAAAGAGATTTATCATCAACTCCCGGCTTTGTACATGTCTTACACCAGCCTGACACTACCCACCACTCCTCCTGTTAAAGTTGTACTACACTATTCAGGTAGTCTGTACCTTTACTCAATGAAGACACATAGACAGTTCTGCTGTTTCGACATTCATTTACTGCACACGAGGTTTACATTTAGCTTAACAATGAAAGGTATATATATCAAAAACGTACTTCAGCTTAGAATAATCAAAGTCTCTGATACAAAAGTAAAAGTCCCAATCTTTATAGTGTCTTTTCAGCCTGCATCAGCAGTTTTGAGAATTTGCCAGAATAATAAGTCTTTCTTTTCAAGCTGGTCTGCTGACAGTTTATTTTCCATATTTTAAATATTCTGTTAACTCCTTTCGTCCTTAGCCTATCTTTGCGTATCATGTTGACGAGACACTGCTGCATACAAGAGTTTGTCTTGACCTGCTTGTAGATAATAATTTTAAAAAGCTGCATAGTTTATAAGAGAGAAAATATTTTACTTCTGATTCTTATTAACAATGAATGCCAAGCTATATAGTTTTGCCAAGTTAGGTAATGGAGTTTCAGCTGAGTGCACTCTACACACTGAAAGGCAGAACATTTATTTCACATTTTCAGAAAGATCCACAGAAATCCATTTTAACCTGTTCTTTACTCTCACAATTCCCACTTTTTATTTAAAAAGCAGAAAATGACTGTTCAACTTTTTCTTTAATGGTACACACTGAAACTTTCTCTAGTTTATTCAGGTTAACCATCATGATTTTCTGAACTTTATAAGTTTTTCGCAAATGACAACTTCGGTAGCAATTCCAGATAGCTAGTATGACTTTAACGCCTAACACTACTAATACAGGACGTATCAACCAATTTAATAGATTTTTTTTCTGATTTTTACCAACCAGTAAAGATATCCCACCAGTTGTGAGCAGTGTCTTTGTTGGTATTTTCAGCCAAACTAAATAGTTCATCTTTTGCAATGATGCTTAATGCCTCATAATACAAAATACTTTTATTTCTTTTTTCCAAATACTCTGAGAATTTTAGTATTGTTCATTATGTTTTTTAAATTATCCAGGGATACAGATATATTGGGAAGCTGTATTAAGTCATAATTCCAGTGCTTGGAAATATTCACTTCTATGGGATCAGTAAACACACAGCTCTTACTATTCCATTTAAGGAAATCAACATGTGATAAACATCCTACAAAAAGTAATTTTTAATTTTGACCTACGTCTTGATCTGTAACCAGACAAATGTACTGAGGAGCCACTTCTATAAACATTTGAAAAGAAGAAAGCATAGTAGTCCAATTACACAAATTAACAGAATGCTGCAGTAAGCACGGTTCATAGACAGGCGAATGCTGTCCACAGATTAGTCCATTTGAGTCTGTGTATAATACTCAATTTTATGTTTTTCCTCTCATATCTATAATTACCTTCAAATTGTACAACCAATACTCATACCCTTCTGGTGCGAGAAATAGTAACACAATAAACTGACACATAATAGTTGTATCAGTAATATTACAATGCATAAACTTTCCTGTATAATATTGTGGAGTACAGTATGTTACTTCAGTAAATAACCTAATCCAATTGGTATCAGGTTGTCGCCAAACATTTTAATTTTGTAACATAAGTTCAGTTTGTACACTAATTTTTCTAAATTTCCACATACAAAGATTGCATAGTGCATTTTATCAAATTTCCAAAAATTGTAATGTGAAAAAACACAAGAAATCCAAGCAGAATGCCAAACCCAAAATGATCCAAGTGCAGTGACTTGGTTGCCAACAGTAAAAGTAAAGTGAAGGTAGTCCAAGTTTAAGGTCTTTATTCACATCGATGAAACACAACGATAAAACAAGCGCTTTCGCTCAGCTTAATGCTCAGCTTTCTCAAGTTCATGTTAAAACTGCCAAATGGCCACATTAAATAGTCCTTTCAAAGTCATTAATTGTATAATTAATTGTTTAGATATTGCAATTCAATAATACAATTAGATAATATAATTAGAAGAGAGTACAATTAAAAGGAAGGCACATCACCAAACCATGAACATCGTTAAAACAAAATAATGTGTCAGTAGTGTTTGTTTGTTTAAATCCGTAAACTAAATGAAACAGTACAACAACAAGGAACAGAGTTAAGAAGCAAAATGCCATTACAGTAAAATTTACATTTAAAAATGTTAAAAATATTAATATTAAACTGGAAACATTTTTAGTTGTATTAAAAAATGTATATATTCTTATATTGTTGAAAAATAAATATATATATGTAATGTTACCATCACATTCCAACTGATGTAGCTACATATCATCATAACTGTCTAAAAATTGCTGCTGATAATTTATATTGTGCAGGTGTCTCTTCCATATTTCTGGATTCCAAGATGCTTGTAAAGGCACAATCTGAGAGATATCTTCCCCCACTACTTTTAATCGATTAGTCAGAATTTCAATGTCAGCTGCATTAATAGCCCCCCCATGCCTGTACATAGGCTTCCTAGCAGAGTATCATACCATGCCCTTTTATATCGGCACCTACCTGTGTCTGGGAATGTGATGTTAAAATGTACTACAACCTCTTGATACTGTTTGCCTACCTTTTTACAGGTAGAAGGTATTTTAACCAAATGGTCTGTATGAACAGAGGTAGGTTTACCCATTAATACTGATAGAACATATGCCCAATGTATGCTGCCTGTAATGCCTGTGGTATTAGTACATATTACAGAAACTCCAGTACTAAATTTAGTCGTACTTTCGTATTATTGGGAGGAGTACTAATTTCCTGTATGGTATGATTACCACATTTCTTCACGTAAGTGAAGACTAGTCGTTGTGTTGATGGTGGATAGTTCTTTGAATTTTCTCCTTTTCCTAAATAAAATATAGGAAATTGACAACATTTAATAGAAACTTTGGAATCAAATTCAAGGGTTACCTTAGGACTATTTGGTCGAATGTAATAATGACCCATAACTGTGGATCAAAAGGTACCATTACTGGGAACTATTATATGACCAAAGGTACAATTAGCATTACATGGACAAGTGAAGTTGTCCTGCTGTCTTTGCCCACAAAAAAGATTTATCTTTCAGCATTCACGCCAACCTAGCTTTAGAGTATTATTGTCATTGTTTATTTTCCAAACTTGCATTTCTCCTGTTTGACACCCTACCCCAAGGGCTCCAATGAGTACAGTCAGTACAATAACAACCAGAATCTTTATTATGTACAATAATATAATCGTTCCACGTAAGTGGTATTAATCTGAAAAGTTGTTTTGATAGATGCTTTTTTAACTGGTTCAGACTTGGCATTTGACATGAATCTTAAAAAAACCCCACAAAACATGAAGCCACTGAATGACTTTTAACTGATCTCTATGAACAGGAATTATTTTGCTTTTTCCTTTCCTTTAACTTTATACACTAGAGGTCCTAACTGAGCAATTATATCAAAAGGTCCTTGCCAATTACTATCCCACGGACCGTCCGTCTGGAATGTCTTGATCAATACCTGTGTTCCAGAGGGAAGGTTTTCTTCTGGCATAACAGGATCCTTTGACTGTAATTTGAATGCTTGCATTTCTGACAGGTTTTGACACAATTCAGAAATATCTTTTAACCATTGTTGATGCTGTGCAATTTCTAATAATGGTCTGTTTGTACTAACAAGTAGGAGCGAATGGCAATTGTACAGGCATTTTCCTACCTGTAATGACTTCAAAAGGCGAGATCCCTCTTTTACTGTGTGGAGTTGCTCCAACACCCAGCAAGATTCCAGGCAAATGTTTTACCAAATTTACGCCCTTTTCCAATTAGGCTTTCTTAAGGAATTCCTTAAGAGTCCTGTTCATTCTTTCAACTATCCCATTAGACTGGGGATGGTAAGGAACATTAAATCGTTGCTGGATACCAAGCAAATCACACAAAGCTTTTGTCAATTTACTGACAAAATGTGGCCCATTATCGGATTTGATAACTCGTGGCCATCCCCAATGACAAAAATTGTTTTTCCATAAGGCTTCTGCTGTAGCCTTAGCTGTCATTGTTTTTGTAGGAATTACTTCTACCCATTTTGAAAAAACATTAACTACCACTAGAAGATACCTGTACCCATCTTTAGCTGGGGGTAATGGACCTGCAAAGTCAATTTGGATGGCATACCAAGGTCCATCCGCTGGAGTTACCCTTAGTAACTGTTTTTTTTTTTCAACTGAGCATTAACCTGCAAACATATTAAGCATTCAGCATGCACTAAATCACAGATTTTCTTTAATTATGGATGCCAGCACTTGTTCTTTACAATGGGCCATAATTTTTGTGCACCCAAATGTCCCAATACCTGATGATTAAATTTCACTAACTGTCGTGCCTTTTGGTACGGTATATAAGGAAGAAAAGAACTGTCTTCAAAACTAATACCACAGGCATAATATTGCCCTGGACTTTCTCCTACAAGAGTACATTTTTCTAACTCTTCATGTAGTCCAAACCTAGTCTGGATCTGCAGCAAATCATGTTGCAAATTCTGAACTGAAAATGTCTGTATGGCATGTTGTGCAGTGGTTTTATCTGGTACACCAGAAAGGTGTTCTGTAGGATACAATTGCATTCCTTCCTTTGCTGCCTTTTTTGCCATCTGATCAGCACAGTTATGTAACTGAAAATTTTAATTTGTAGCTTTCTGATGAGCTTTTACCTTTAAGATACTGTAGCAACCCACAAGGGACTGACTACGAACCAAATTCCAAATAGTCTGTAACACAGAAGCATGCTTGAGTGGTTTGCCCATGTTATCAACAAACCCTCTCCTTGCCCATGTAGACATATGCAGCCGCAGATGATTACATATGTACTGTCTGAAAAAATAGTGACAGTTGGAAAATGCTGTAACACAAAGAATTGCTTCCAGTTCAGAGTCGGCTGTCCCACAGAAGGGTTTTCTGGTACTACTGCAAATCCAGTCCGATACGTCCATTGTCCCAAAATCGAGCACCATCAACAAAGACAGATGGCCTGTCTTCTTGAAAATCAGGAGACAGAATGGGCTTTTCTGGATTTGAAATGTGCCTAATGCATTCTTGTCATTTTCCTTCATATTCCATGAAGTTAGATAAGTAATACTTATCTCCTGCCTTTATTATCTCCTGCCTTTATTGTAACTTGCTTGACACTAAATAATGCCAACCATTTTGCAAACACTGCTTGACGTCATCAATCAATTTATTTAGCGGAGTCATTTACCAAAGCCTGTATGGCATAATGCAGTGTCTGTACTATAATGTCTTTAGAAAAAGCTGTTAGGTATTCAGTTTGTTTTAAACCCCAGTAAATGGCCAAAGTTGCTGAATGCACGGGTGGTATCCCCTCTTAACATGTGTCATCTTCCTACTGAAAAATGTAAGGGGTGTAAAGTCTTTTCCATTCTAGAATCAGAGCCCTGAGGCCATTCCTGTAAAAGCATAACAGTGTGTGTTGTTGGGTCCAGCTGCTGCCTGTAACACAAAGGGATGTGTTAGACTTGGAGCTACTAATTCTGTAGCCTTGGCTAATGCTGCTTTGGACCCCACTCCAGAAAGAGTAATTCTTTCTGGCTAGAAAGCATGTCATACAGAGGAGCTGCCATGCTAACATAATCCTCTATAAATTCCCGATTATAATTCATGATACCCAGAAATTTGCGCAAATCGTGAATGCTAATTGGTTTATCCATTTGCAAAATTTCCTGCATCCTCTCCGAACAAGGAGTACGCCCAGAAGGACGTAAAATAGTACCTAAAAATTTTACTTTGGATGACATGAATTGTACCTTTTGACTTTTAACCTTAAACCCTGCCTCCTGCAGTGTTTGAAGGACCTGTGTCACTTTAGCTAAATTCTGTTCTTTGTTTTAGACTGTATTAATATGTCAACAATTTAATGCAGAACAGAATCATCAGACTTTAGAACTTAGTATTCGTCCAACTACTTGGTGAAATATAACCGGACTGTTTTGAAATCCCTGTGGTAACCGCGTCATGACATACTGTTCATTTTGAAAAGTAAAGGCAAACCTTTGCCAATCTTTTTCCTGCAGTGGTACTGCAAAGAAACCATTAGCTAAGTCTATGACCGTAAACCACTGACTTTGTGGTTTTATTCTTGCTGCTAGCTCTGGGACCCCTGGAATCAGATGAGCCCGGGGAGTCGTGAATTGGTTCACTTTTTGTAAATCAATAACCAATCGGTAAGTGCCATCTTTCTTTTTAACTGGCCATATGGGTGAATTTTGTAGGGCTATTTCCCTTTTGAATTATTCCCACATCAAGCCATTGTTGTATGCAATTTTGCATATCTGTCTCTGCTTCCTTTCTCCCCCTCTTTTCCTTCTGCCCTCCTTCGCCCTTTTCTTGCTCTTTTTCCCCATTCCTTTCCTCCCTTCTCTTATTAGCCAAATTAGCACCAGTTACTTTTCTTATAGCTCCCTACTTCAACTCCATGTCCTAATCTTCCCCAATTGCCAAATCTCTTTCCTTTTACCCATATTTAAAATGCTTAACATCTTTACCATTCATTATCACTACCGACTGTACTTTACTAGGTGTTCAATGTCCTAAGATTGTTGTTTAATATTCACTGCATGATCCGACTATTTATCCTGTATGCCAATTCTACTATTTGTTACTGCACTTCATGTGATACTATTATGCAGTTTATTAATTGAACTCTACATGTTGGAGCCTTTCTCCATCGCCCCTCCACTGAAAATGGGATTCATGCCCAGTCAGACTTTCCTGGTAAACAAATGCCAAATAAATAAAATCGAACATGTAACTTTGACAAGGACAGGATTTCAGAATGGATATTCAGCAGAATCTCAGGGACATAGAAAAAGGTGAGAAAACATAATAATTCCTAGAGGGACTCCAATAGTGATATACGAGGATAAAAAAAAAAGACAAAAATTATAGATATGTGGTAGTAAGGGTCTACTGGCAAAGGAAGAGGATTATAATGGCATGTGTTTATTTTCCACCAAAAACTATTATGCAGCTTAAGAATATTTTGGGAGAAATAATAAGCTTTCAGCGGGGATTATTACTTACAGGTGGGGACTGGAATTTGATTTGCAATACTGAGGATGTATCAGGGGGACCTAGAAGGGACGATATAACAAAAGAGATGGATTTCTGAAGAAATTTATGAAAATATTTGATATGGAAAATATGAATTCAGTAGCAGGAACTTGGACAGAATTTACATATTATTCCCAAGGTACAACTGTGCTACAGTAGATAGAAATTATATTTCAGATCAGAAGAGGATGAAGAATGGAAAGGTTGTTGGCCCAGATGATATATCAGTGGAAGCATGGAGGTGTTTAGGAGAAATGGCAGTGGAGTTTTTAACCACATTGTTTAATGAAATCTTGGAAAGTCAGAGGATGCCGGAGGACTGGAGAAAAAGTGTTTTGGTACCTATCTTTAAGAATAAGGGTGATACGCAGAGCTGTTGTAACCACAGAGGGATAAAACTGATCAGTCATAGCTTAAAGTTATGGGAAAGAGTAGTGGAAGCTAGGTTAAGAAGGGAGGTAATGATTAGTGATCAGCAGTATGGTTTCATGCCAGGAAATAGCACTACAGATGCAATGTTTGCTCTGAGAGTGTTGATGGAGAAATATAGACAAGGTTAGAAGAAGTTGCATTGTGTCTTTGAGGACTTGGAGAACGTATATGACAGGGTGCCTAGAGAGGAGTTGCGGCATTGTATGTGGAACTCGGAAGTGGCAGAGAAGTATGTAAGAGTGGTACAGTATATATACGAGGGTAGTGTGACAGTGGTGAGGTCTATGGTGGGAGTGATGAATGCGGTGGAGGTGGGATTACATCAAGGATCAGCTCTGAGCCCTTTCTTATTTGCAGTGGTGATGCTCAGGTTGACAGCCAAGATCAGACAGGAGGTCCCGTGGACTATGATGTTTGCAGATGACACTGATCTGCAGTGAGTAGGGACCAGGTTGAGGAGACCCTGGAGAGGTGGAGATATGCTCTAGAGAGGAGAGGAATGAAGGTCAGCAGAACTAAGACAAAATATGTGTGTATGAATGAGAGGGAGGATAGAGGAATGGTGAGGATGCAGTGAGTAGATCTGGTCAAGGTAGATGAGTTTAAGTACTTGGGATCAACAATTCAGAGTAACAGTGAGTGTGGAAGAGAGGTGAAGAAGAGAGTACAGGCAGGGTGGAATGGGTGGAAAAGAGTGTCAGGAGTGATTTGTGACAGATGGGTACCAGTAAGAGTGAAAGGGAAAGTCTGCAAGAGGGTAGTGAGACCAGCTATGTTATATGGGTTGGAGACGGTGGCACTGACAAAAAGGCAGGAGTCAGAGCTGGACGTGGCAGAGTTAAAGATGTTAAGATTTGCACTGGGTGTGACGAGGATGGACAGGATTAGGAATCAGTATATTAGAGGGTCAGCTCAGGTTGGACAGTTCTGAGACAAAGCCAGAGAGGCGAGATTGCAATGGTTTGGACATGTGCTGAGGAGGGATGCTGGGTGTATTGGGAAAAATATGCTAAGGGTGGAGCTACCAGGTAAGAGGAAAAGAGGAGGACCTAAGATAAGGATTATGGATGTACTGAGAGAAGACATGCAGGTGGTTGGTGTGACAGAGCAAGATGCAGAGGACAGGAATAAATGGAAACAGATGATCCGCTGTGGCGACCCCTAACGGGAACAACCAAAAGAGAGAAGATGTGCATTTAATTGAAAGCTTCAACACACATCCAATAACTATTTTTGATCAGGCACCAATAAAAGCTATGATAAAAATGCAGGGCAATGATTAAAAATAAGACACTAGTGCTTTCTCACCTACCTGTTAAAAGGAGAGGAAGTTAAGGAATGGGTACTGGAATTATTAGGAAAGATAGAAATATCTTCAGAAGTTACAGCTAGAGAGTGGGATAAAATGAAATGGAGTTTAAAAACAGGGTGGAAGCAAAACAGAAAGATACGGCTAAGAAGTAAAAGAAATTACTAGGAGGGGCTGACAAAGTTTAAAATACTTAAGAATAAGGTGAATCTTACAGAACAAGAGGAGTAAATGCAGACTGCTAAAGAGAAAATACGAATATCTGGATAATATGCATGAGTTTAGAAAGAGTTCAGATAAGCAACTATTTTTTGATAACTCCTGAGCATAAAAATTTTAGCACAACAACTTAAGCAACAAAAGAACATTGAAAGGGTTGTCACCAAACTTAGTTAACCTATAACAAGAAAAATAACTGGAGATCCTGTAGAGTTTTTAGAGATATTCAATCAGGAAATTGTATGAAAGATTGTATAAAGCACAGAAATGTGGAAATTAAGAAAGAGTACAAATGTAAATATTTATGGAAGACTTGGTAGACAAGACTCAACAATTAACAGTTAAGACAGGAGGTGATGAGATAAAGACAATGATATTTAATCAATCTACAAGAAAGTCTTCAGAAACAGACGGTAGTCCTTTGGAAGTTTGGAAATTAGGAGAGGAGAAAGTAATAAAGATCTGTAACATTTTGTTTAAAAGTATTTTAAAAGGAGTGGAAAGCACCAACATCTTTGAAGAAAGCTGTGGTGGCTGTGCTACCTAAAGATGGCAAAGATCCTTCAGACCCAGCTTCGTATAGACCCGTTTTAATTTTAAACCACGATTGTAAAGTGTCTATGTCTATACTAGCCAAAAGAACAGCAAAGGTGTAGACAAAAGTGACAGACATGGATCAGAGTGGTTTTGTAAAGAGGAGGCAAAATATGAACATAATAGTGATGATCCAGAGGGAAGCAGAATGTTCAAAAATAACATTTCTGTTGGTGGGTCTCGACACAGAGAAAGCATTTGACAGAGTAAGCTGGAATTTTATGATTAGAGCAGTGGAAGCATTTGCATACCCTGACACAGTAATAAGGTTAGCTAGAAGGATATATGAAGGATCAGAGGCAAGAATTAAAGTGGGCACGCTCCTCTCAGTTAAGCTGTGTTTGAACAGAGGTACCAGGCAGGGATGTCCTCTTTCTCCTTTGGTATTTGTTTTATATTTAGAGCCACTGGAAAAGAAAATAAGACTCAAGAAATACAAGGATATAATTGGTTTGGTAATCAAGAAACTTTGGCTCTATTTGCAGATGATATTTTGCACCTGATAAATCCAGAAAAAGGACATCTCATTACTGTGGAACATTTTGAAACAGTTTCAAGTATTTTCGGAATACAAAATTAATGAAGATACAACAAAGGCTATAGTTGTAAATGATGTACCCAAATACGAATTGGTTCAACAATACCCATATTTATGGGGAAGTGATAAGATAAAGTATTTGGCAGTATGGATTAAATGGATTATCTTGTGGCAGCTAAGGAAAAGTGGGAATAGACTACACAAAAGACAATACAAAAATTGAGAAACTGGAAGCTCTTATTTACGACTATGTCTAGTAAGATACAAGTGGTGAAAATGTTTTTAGTCCCTTTAGTCATGTATACAGTCAGGCATACTTTTAACATCCCGAGGAAATGCTATGGACAATAATTAATAAAGAATTGAAGGAATTTATCTGGAGGGAAAGAGGGCAAGAGTTAAGTGGGATAATCTGATCCTTCCAATGGAACAATGTGGTTTCGGTTTTCTGATCTGAAGGGACACTTTAGAGCTACAAGGTTAAGGCTCAAATACATAACAGAGGCAGAAGGTTATAATTCAAAGTGGAAAGGGATGATGATGAAGCATGGGGGGGTGCTCAAGAAACAGACAGAGTGGGATGCTGGATGCAGATCCTTAAGGAGAATAACAACCATACAGAATATTATATTTATAAGGAAGCAGAAACCATTCCAAAAACTACAGCAATATGAGAATGGAGAAAGGACATTTTGCCAACAGGGAAGACTGCAAGTAGGGGCACAGAAAACAGAGAAGATGGAGCTAAAATTTACTGGAGAAATCAGCAAATGAACCAAGATATTGAGAGCAAATAACTCTGGCAGAAAAGGTAAGAGAATGCAATGAGACCAAGAAAACATATTGACTGCAGACTAGTGATTGCCTTCCCTCCCAGGGCTTGATCTCAGAGCATATAGAAACAGAAAGGGACAGGGAAATTTTAAGTAAAAGACCTGCTCTGGTAGAGTAAAAAGAGAGACTACTGTGTAACAGGTCAGCTAAGTATTCCAGGATGAGAAGGGAGGGCTGTGCCGTATTGCCTCCCATAGCCTGATTCCAAGAGCAGAACCTTTTCCATTTGTCAGCATAAGACTTTCTAGTGCTAGGGTGTCTGGCCTCATGTACAACATCTAGGACCTGTTTACTGAGGTTGGCAGATTGATCGGGAGTTAGGGAACAAGGCAAGCTGCCAAACTGAGGGTCTGTAGTTGGACGTGCATGAATTCTCCTTCCCTCTGGGTCAGGAGGGTTGGGGTCTCAGTGAGATGCCATGGTGGCAGTGGGGACAGGCTGCACAGCAGTGGGTACCAGTGCTGGCGAGGCCAATCTGGGGGAATAAGAATTGTCCTTGGTTTTTCCTCCCTTATACTGAGCAGTACCCTGAGGATGAGAGGTAGTGGACGAAAGGCACAGACCGACAGATTGACCCAGGGGAAGGACAGAGCATCCACTTTCCAAGCCATGCAGTGATGCTCCCTTGTGCAGAACTTGCTGAGCTGATGCTTGGTGTGGGAGGCAAAGAGGTCGACCTTCGGGGTGCCCCATTTCTGAGTTATCAGGGTGAAGGCTCTTTTCTCTAGCTGCCACTCGTGTGGGTCCAGAAGATTTCTGCTTAAGTGGTCTGGCACAGTTTAGAGAACCTGGTAGGAATTGTGCTAACAGGTGGAGTTGCATGGCAGAGGCTGTGTGTCAAAGGGTCATAGCCAGCCTGCACAGAGGGCAGGAGCGAGTTCTTCCCTGCTTGTTTATATACCACATCACAGTGGTGTGGTCTGTTTTGATCAGGAGAGCCCCCAGGGAGAGAAGGGGCCTGATAGCTGTCGATATGTGCTGGACAGCTAACATCTCTTTTTGGTTGATGTGCAGATGGATTTGCTGTGGGGTCCATTGGCCCTGTATGCACCTGCTGTCCAGG
Organism: Protopterus annectens; assembly: GCF_019279795.1. Lineage (NCBI taxonomy): Eukaryota > Metazoa > Chordata > Ceratodontiformes > Protopteridae > Protopterus > Protopterus annectens. The sequence continues at coordinate 1,692,647,343 of NC_056739.1, forward strand.
TGTGCACCCCAGGCATAGTCTGATGCATCTGTGGTGAGGGTATGGGTGGGCAGGGGGTGGTAAGAAAGGTAGTCCCTTGTTGTGGGAGCATGCTGCTGCCCACCAAAGAAAATCTTTTCTGAGTCAAGGTATCATGGGTTTAAGAGTTTCCAGGTCTTGGGAGTGTTGACACCAAAGGCTTTTTAGGTATCGTGGAAGTTTTCTCATATGCAGTCTGGCATATGGAATGAGTAGAATGCAAGATGCCATGAACCCCAGAGATTGCAGGACTTTCCTTGCAGATATGCATGATTCCCTGATAGGAATGTGGAGGTAGGCCTCTTTTAGGTCTAGGATGGCTAGCAAAGCATCCTTGGAGAGCATGGGTAGCAGTTGCTGGAGAGTGAGCATTTTGAGTTTTGGTATCACCAAGAAGGTGTTTAGAATGGATAGATCGAGGACAGGGCACCAGAAAAAGTCTGGAGTGGGAATCTTGGCCTTTATGTTCTGCAGGAATGTGCTCTATTGCCCTCATTGACAGCAGGGAAAGGACTTGCTTCTGAGCTTCTGGCCACTAGTTTGGGGGTAGATCTGGGGATCCTTTTGGAGTTGGAAGAGTGTTGAAAGAAAATTTATATCCCTGGGACACTATGTTGAGCACCCAGTAGTTGTTGGTAATGGTGGCCCAGGTGCTTGCGTGAAAGGAGATTTTTCCTCCTAGGGGTAAGTGAAGGTGGGCAGAGGAAGAGAGTCATTGTGATTTTTTTCCAAGATGGGGTGGCTTAGAACTTCCTGTTTTTGAAGCAGAGGAATTCCACTGTTTTATCTCTACATTCCACTGTTTTGATCTCTGCATTCCCTGTGGCTGCTGTCCAGGAGGTCTACTTCCACAGGGTCTGGGCTGAACTGACCTGGTGGGAGCAGGGAAGAACCAGTGTATGGAGGTGCAATGCCTGCTGAACCTGGGTGGCTGGATCTGTAAGAAATCCTTAACTGTCTGCACAGATTTAGCTTTTTCTTCCATCTTTTTAAAGACCTCCTCTGCCTTAGTGCCAAATAAGTTGTCTTTGTGCAAGGGTGCATCCAACAATTTTGATCTAATATGGTCTGGCAAGGGCTGTTCCTTAAGCCATGTGTACCTTCTAAGGACAGAACCAGTGACTGCTGCCCTGCAAGAAGCTTCTAGGGTGTCAAAACTACAGTGCAAGGTGTGTTTAGTTACTTGACTTGCAGAATGAATTGACTCTTGTAACTCTTTAAATTCTGCACAAGCAGGAAAGGAAGATACGTTTTGTTTGAGGAGTTCCATGGTATGTTGCTAAAAGTTTAGCATATGGAACTGGCAATTTAGCAAGAGTATCAGAGTTGTATACTTTTTTACCCCATCTGTCTAGTGCTCGGGAATCCCTATCTGAGAGGGTTGGATTCTTGGCAGAGGTTGCTTTAATCCCTTTAGGCCCTTGAGAATTAATTACCTCAGGGTCAGCAGTAAGATTTTTAAAAAGAAATGTGTGAGAGTCAGGGACTCTGTAATACTGGTCAGGTTTTCTGGGGGCAGGAGGGAGTGTGTCTGGAGTCAAACTGGATTCCAGGAAGACATCATCCACAACATCCAGGTCTGGGGGAATGGCCAGATGTCTGTGCTGTGGAAGATCTAAGAATTCCCTGAGTCTCTTTTTAGACTGATGGTAGTCCTGACATTCCCACTGGAAATGCTCCCTTAAGGTATGAAGGGGTTTCCCCAAAGGAAAAGTCCTCGGTGGGAGAGGCTGAAGGAATGGAATCCTCTGCATCAGAATCCTCATAAGCAGAGAGGGGTTGCATGTCTTCATATTCAGATACATCAGAGTCATCAGATTCCTGTTCAAACAAAACTACTGGGGACAGATCTCTTTTTCTTTTGGAAAAGGTAGCTTGGCTTCCCCTAATCAGCATGATAAGGTCTTCCGCCATTTTAAGCATTTGAGACAGAGGCAAGGAAGCAGGTGCTTGAGATTGGGTCGTCTGTTTCTTGGGTGTGGTTCGTACCCTGGGCCTTAGAAACAAAGTAGTTTTTGAAAGAATGGAAAGAACTCATCGGTTTGTGTCGAGAATCAGTAGTGCGAAGTACTTCCTCGGAAGCCATTGCCTGCTCATCGGCTCCAGACCCATCCAAGGGAGAGACAACCGCAGGATCCTTAGTTGAAAAAGAATTTTGCGGCATACCAGACTCCAAAAGGGTCTCGGTAGCGGCCTGCGAATCCACAGAAGTGGGCATCAGGGGCTGTGAAAGCACCTCACTGAGGACCGGAGAACTGACGACTAGCTTACCAGAAGCGTTGTCAGTAGGTTTGGACCTGTGTGGTCCGTCTCTGTCTTTATCCTTATGCTTTTTTGGAAGATCCGCTGTCGAATGGCTTACACAAGCCATATCGGAATTTCAGGACTGTAAGCGAAAATATCTAGCTACAATAAAAGCCTGACGACATATAGTTCTGGCATTGAACAAAGCACAAAAGCGACAGCAGGGGATGTTGTGGTCTGGGCCTAAGCAAGTGACGCAGTAAAAATGAAAGTCTCAGTGTGGTATTTGCTTTCAGCAGGCGAGACAATTGTTAACTTTTTTCTGACATCGGTTAGTGCAAGAAAAAAGGATCCCCAACGGGGTACTTAGCTTTAGAAGATTTCAGCTTCAATTTGGAAGACGAAACTCAGGTAGTGACCAACCAGCACTCATGCCAACTGCTTCTGCTTCAGGCGCTGCAGCAAGAAAGACAGATGTAATGGCATCATCTGCCTTACTTTATACTACTGACGACCTGACGTCAGTCCTGAAGCAACAGCAACCGACGCAGAAATACTAAGCCTCTGGTATTCGGCCCGGCCGAGGACTACCCTGGCGGGGATAACCCAAATGTGATGACTGCAACAGTGAAACATGAAGAACATCCACTCTTAACCATCACCTCCCTAACTGCCCTCTTCGCTCATCTGAGAAACACCTCCTTGAAATACATAAATCCTAGGAGTGTATTTTCCGTTTCCCATCCAGTTATCCAGGTTGCGCTTAAAAAGGATAATGACATACTCTGCTTGACATTGAGAGGGAGTCTATTCCACAGATGGGGGAGTCTCTGGGACACAAATCTGCCCCGCCAACAAGTCCTATTGATATCACAGACCAGGTTGAGGTTGCACATGCAGGTTGCTAGAGTGGAGCTTGACTTATGGATATGCAACAGTTCCATCAAGGCGGGGTCTGAGCTTGCTTTGTATGCCAGTTAAAATAGTTTCTTTTCTTTTAATGTATATTTGCCTGTTTAAATGATAATTTAATACAGGTGTTTAAAAAATACTTGGACTGTGCAGCATTTTTATTTTTTGTTCCCCCGCCAGGATGATTATCAGAGGATGGTTCAGGCCACTCTTACTATCAACCAAGTACCACATTAAACAGAGCAGCTTAACCCCCGCCCCCCCCCGACTGGGGCTGTCAACCTGAAACACAGCTGATAAAGTAATAAACCATCTTTAGTGGAAAGGGAGAGGAGATTTTGGTGTCACACCCACAGGTCATCTGCTCCTGGGAGTATTTTTTTTTTTTACGTCCGCTACTTCTCTGAGGAGCTGGATATGCACTGTGATAAGCATACACCCAAAGGCACTACCCACCTATGACATACTGCTGTCCTCCAAACCCTGTGTGCACACATGTACTGTGATAAAAGTAATGACTCCACCCTCCACTAGACAGTGGTATTGTGTCACAAAAACACACAACTCATCCCTGTGGTGGGCAAGACAGCGGTCAACTGCTTGTGATTATCAGGTCACTAACTGTTCTTGGATTACCAGAGTAGCATGTGGGCACCCTGCTCCTGTGCCAATGGGCAAGGTTTATTATGAGACATACTCTGAACAGGTATCGCCTGCTTCTTTTCAACATTTTCTGATGCTTTCACAAAGAATGATTTTGGCCACTCCCATTTCCACAAAACAAATGTCTGTGGTTGTTTCTCACTTGAGCAGCACAGACATCTCATGCAATCCTTCAGTGCAGAAAGGCTGAGTTATTACAATCTTTGTCTTGTTCTGTCTTGAATAATTTCACTTTTGTATTTCATAAAATCGATTTTGGTTCTCAAGCATCAATGAATAAGCAAACATAGGAAGCCTTCTTTTTCAACTATGCTATGACACACTAAGCAGATTAAAGACCATATACTGCAGTTCAGTATGTTACACACCAATAATGCATAGTCAATTTCTACTTAACAGTAGTGTTGATAGTCTGTGATTTCTTCACTTTATGCACTAAGCTGTACTTCTCTTTCAACTACACCACGACTCTTCATAGGCGGCAATGGTCAACACAATATACATACATTTCCATTTCTCCGAAAATGCTTCCAACTTTCCAAAGATGGAATTCCATGTACTGACAGCAAATACAGTATTTGCTTGACTACCAGTATGCAGCTTCCTCAGTGAAGCAGCTTGTTAACAGCTCTCTTAATCAGGAATTGAAAATGCCTTAAAGGGACAATCCCAGTGTTTAAAATTTGGGTAGAGTTTAAGCTGACCAATGTAACACCCACTTTAATGATGTCACAAATTCTCACCCACAGTGTAATTTTACTTTGAACATCCTGTGATTCTACAGTTCCAGTTTTTAGTCCTCAGTATGAACGCATCCTTGGGTTTGCGTTCCTCTCAGACTCCTTTACACTCAAGATTTACTACTCTGTAATCCATCAGTTTCTGCATAAATAAATAAATATTGAAATATTATGATTACCCTGGATGTGCTCCTATCTTCTTTTTTTAGCCAATGTTGTTTAAACCTATTAACTTGGGTTTTTTTTCAGTGCTTGTGATCCCATTTAGTACACTATTAAAAGGCAGCCTGTATAAAGCTAAAGAAAAGTGAAGACTTCACCAAAAGAAATACTAAGCATTTGTCTTGTGTTTCATTTATGGACTCCTACCTCCTAAATATAAAACCAAAGTGCTCACTATTTGCTCCAGTAAACTGCATCCACTGTTTTGCGCAGAACAATACTTTGTTTTAATGTAGATCACTGAAAAGATGGGCAGATATAGAGTTAAAAGGCTGTAAAAGTTTAGTTTGTGCCACTACAAATCAGCCAGTAGCTATGTCGACAAGAGATAAAAGCAAAGCTCGTTTACAGTTGACAATGCCATATTGCAATAACAGTGATTGCCAATGAAATACTAGCAGCAAGGGCTTGGTAGGGTCTGAAGTATTGTTATGAACACAATGCTCCAGACTTATTTGTTTGTATTCAGCATATTTTATGTCTCAACTTACTGGCCCAAGAATTCTGGACAAAGAAAAATAAGATTCAAACTTGGGCGCCTTTTTTTTTTTTTTTTTTTTTAACATTAATGCAATATGCTTTACAAAATTAACAGAACAAGTTTTGCATCTATATGCATTTATAAAACTGCAACAGAGATTTACTAGAAAATCTAAAAAAATATGAGGACTGGGCAAAGTCCAGGATACACTGAAAAAAATTCAATTTCAGAATACACAGAAACAGTGTGGCGAAAAAGTCTGCAATGAGGTGCAAGACTAAAGTAATCGCTATTTCTTTTAATTGTGCATCTCCTACCTTTGCATTACACAAGCTTTATGCGTACTTTATTCCAATTACTAGTGAATTTATGGGTAAAAAATCTTTACAACTTCAAGTGGTACTATTTCAGTGCAGTGATCGGCTTTGCACACAGCAGCTTGCAGCTCCCTTCTTGTTTACAGTTTCCATGGCAATGCTTACCGGCAAAACGGCAACAAGGAAGCGGGAGTGTATTTTGCCTTATAAAAACCAAGTCTGGAGCATTATTAAGAGCAAACTAATGTTCATAGGTAGGTACTAGGCTATTGGCCCTAGGGCCTATATAAGCCTAGCCAATAAGGCACCCTGGATTTCGCCACCCAAGAAAATTATTTTCCTGGGCCCTGTAGAGCAGAGCCACAGAAGTGATCCCCGGGGTGAATTTCCTATCTCCCGTCCAATCATCAAGATTTTTCTTGAAGAGTGCTAATAAGGAGCTTTGTTTGATATAGATAGGTAGTTTGTTCCAGAGTATGGGAAGTCTCTGGGGCAGGAATCTATCCCTCCAGCATGTTCTGTTTATTGTGGTGGCAAGGTTTAGGTCCCTAGAGCATGTAGCTTGGAGGGATTGGGATTTCTTTAAGTGGAGCATGCCCAACAGCTCTGGGTTTGACATAGCTCTGTATGTTGGGCAGAGATCGCCTCTGAGTATGTGATATGAGACGGAGTAAAGCTGGAGTTTTTTGAGACGGTCTGCGTAGGGCATCTGTTTGAAGCCAGTAATCCTCTTTGAGACACATTTCTGTGGCCTTTACAGTTGTTGTAGATGTCTTGTGAGGTACATACCAAAAGGGGCACTGTATTCTATAATGGGTCTAATGAGTGATGAGTAGAGGGGAACAATGACCTCTTTTTTCTTTTGTGATGAGGTGTGCCACATAGGATTTCCTGATTACTGTGGCAATGTGATTATCAAAGGAGAGACTACTGTCCATTCATGTCCCAAGGTCTCTTATCACACTTTCGGTGTTAAGTAGACTACCGCCTATATGGTAGTTCATGGGTACAGAGTTTTTACCAAAAGGGATGGTAATGCACTCTTTGGCACTGAGCTTGAGGCCATGGCTTTTACACTAGGCATCTGTCTGAGTGAGGCCCTTTTGTAGGATGTCCACATCGTTAGGAGTTTTGATTATGGCTCCTAGTTTGCAGTCATCTGCGAACTTCATTAGCCAAAGACTTTCTGTGTTAGCCTGTACTTCAGAAAAGTAGATACCAAACAGGAGAGGTCCCAGGATTGAACCCCGTGGTACTCCACTTGTCACTGGTCTGAAGTCGGATTTGGAGTCTGCTACTTTCACAGTGTGGGTTCTGTCAGTGAGCCAGTTGGCAACCCATCTTGTGACATAGGGATTTATACCTAATTTAGTGAGTTTATCTAGAATTCCAGAGTGGGGGATGGTGCCAAAAGCCTTGGCGAGATCTAGACAGGCTGTGTGAACCACCTTACCCTCTTCTACGGCTTTGGTGACTGCTTCAAATAAGTGCATCAGGTTTAGGAGACATGATCTACCTTTTACAAACCTGAAATGGGTGAGGTCCAGAGTTTGGAGATTACCAATGTCACTGTTTATAAGTTCCATGATGATATGCTCCATAGCCTTGCAGACCAGGCTCGTCAGGCTAATGGGGTGGTAGTTCCCAGGGTCCATGGTGGCTCCCCCTTTGTGGAGTGGGATGACTGTCTCTGTGTGCCATTCAGTGGGCACAAAGCCTGAGGTAATGCTATGATTGAACATGGTACTTAGGTGGGGTGCCAGTTCGTTCTGTAGTTCAGGTAGAACGCAGCCCGCCTATTTTTTTTTTTTTTTTTTATTATTATTATTAATGTCATTTGACCTAACAACTAATAGGTCTAGTAACAGGAAAATACAAGAAAACTTCAATACATTAAAAAATGCATAATGAAAAAGCAGGAGAATCCTTTTATTAAAACAATCATTGGGCACTTACAAATCCTCACATACTTCACTCTGATCACATGTAATAAGATGTCACGTCAGCACTCACTTCTTCTTTCGGCTTTTTCCCGGTTAGGGGTCGCCAGAGCGGATCATCTGTCCGCTCTTGATTGGCAGTGGGGTTTTAGGGTGTCGAGTTGCCAGCCCGGCACCCAACCTTCCACAGAAGGCACACACACCTAGGGCCAATTTAGAGTGTCCAATCCATCTACAGCATGTCTTTGGGATGTGGGAGGAAACCAGAGCATCAAGAGGAAACCCACGCGACCACAGGCAGGACATGCAGACTCCGCACAGAAGGCACCCCAGCTGAGAATCAAACCAGAGAACTTCTTGCTGTGAGGCTGCAATGCTAACCGCTGCACCACCGTGGCTGCCCGCCATGTCAGCACTCACTGTTTTAATAAAATGTTCTCCTACTTTTGGATTGTACATGTTTTTTTTAATATAATGCATTTTTATCACAACTGTAGATGTATCTATAGTTAATAAGGTTCATGACTTTTATTGATGCCATTTTGCCAGCGCTTCAGATGTTGCAGCATATTCCTTTACCAAAAAACATTAGTAATGGAATGCATTATGTATGAGAACACCAGTGGCAGACTACTTAAATGCATTTGCAGAACACCACTTATTTCTATCTTCTGGGAAGTAACTGCAAGAATTGCTTGTTTAGTATACCGCTTTGCATAAGAAATTTGGTCAATGCCTAAAATAATGGGTGGACAAAGACCCAAAAATAAGGACATATTTTAAATATTGCTCTTATAAACTTAGAAAGATGTTGTATCGCTATGCATTTCCTAAAGGATATAAAGTCTGAAACTCAAATGTATGCTATTATTTAGGAACTTAAGTCTTCAGTGTTTTGGCAGCCACAAATTTTATGAGAAACAGAAAAAGTATGAGGCAAAATTCTGGAGTTTGTGAAAATCTGGACAGTTGAGAGATATGCTTGATTTTTTTCACAATAACATCCCCCTTAAAATTTATCCCATAGTTAAAGATCTGGGAACTTATGTTGCCATTAAACTGTCCTTTGATCACCACCAATTTCAAGGGGGTCTCTGGTGGTCTAGTAGTTAAGTCCTTGTGTTGTCACCAATACAACCTAGGTTAATTTACTGATCACAGAATTTCAATGGATTTTGCCTGGTAGTTAGTTGCATAGGGTTAAGGGTGTCAGCTGTAGTTCCTGTGGTATGGAGTTTGACTCCCTCAATCCTCATTTACCTACTGCAAGACCTCGAACAAGTCATTTAACCAGACCATGCTGAGTAGCAACTTGCAATTAGGCTCCTCAATGATCCCCTGGACTGCAAGCCTAGTTACTGTCTATGAACTGCGCACAACATTATTTCTGGTTTGCATGCATTTTTAGTTGGGGGAAGACAGACATTTGGATATGCTGGGAAGTACTGTTTCTGAGATGAGAGTGTAGGTAATGGGTGAGGCAGTGTTGTCTGTGTTCAGTAAGCATTCTGGAGAATTCTCTTCCTTCCCTGATCCCCACCCCACCCTCATTAATGTATATTTATTTGCTTTCTTATCTTCCAGTAAATGTGTTGTCTACTACCCTACATCCCTAAGCAATGGTATGGGAAAAGCATATTTTACCCATAAAGTGCTGCTTTCTAAGTAATAGAACATTGGCCTCACCAGTTAACGTGTATGTGTGTGCGTGCATGTATGCACATGTGTTTATGGATGTGTGTTTTTTGGGGGGATATACATAACAGACTTGTGATCTGGTGCTTGGACAAGGAGAGAGTTATGCTCTTGCATAAACTTGGAGGGTTGTGGTATGAGATGGTTTTGTTCATTTTTTTGTCTAACAGCCCTGGTGAATTATCTTGGATTTGAAGCTTAATGTTGATTTTCTACATAAAAGTTTGGATAGCTCACTGTTTACTGAAGAAAAAAGATAATGTGATGATTTACTTATATTTATGGCCAGTGATTCCTACTTAGTGACGAATCTGTCTGTTCAAACAAGCAATCAACAGCTAACTTTATTTAATTTATTTTTTTAGCTTTACAACATTAGGAATGAAGCCCTTCCACCCTCATTCATATGTCATTGTAACCAGTATAAGGTACTGGTTACAGCCTACACTGATTATTGTGCTACAGTCTGCATTTACAGTTGAGATCAGTTATTTACATTGGAAAGGATTTTGAGACATTTTACCAAGCAGATTAAGAGAGAAAACCGTTTGAGTTATAGGAACAGGCTTGTGCAGTTGTCCTTGATCTCTGTCAAGTATTGATTACTACAGTGTGACCTTTTTACTAATCTGTAAATGTTGACGTAGTTTTTTTTTTTTTTTTTTTGGTGAATACATTAGGACTTAGTTTAAACCAGATTCTCTCGGTACTAGGAATCATGGTTTATCTGTTAATTTATTAAGCTACAAAACTGTTTTGGGATGATGAACCTTTCATGGGAGAGCTGGAAAACATTGAAACAGACTGTCCCTAACAATTAGAAGAGCCAACAGTCTTGAGATATTTAAAAGTGCAGTGGATGATCATTTTGGTAATATGTTTTTCAAGCAGATGTTGATAAATTCATGCAATGTCTCCTAAGAGAACCTAAGTTTGAGATACCCATACACTGAACTCCAAACCCAGTATAAACAACTGTAAGGTTGTGAAATCACATCTCACGTTAAAATTGCTGCTAGTAACCCCTTTGACTGAATGGTTCACTGACCTGCATAACATTTTCATTCACAAATGCACAACATTCAATCAATCCTTTAGAATTTGTGAAAGGACACAGCTAGCAAGGTACTTATTTGGGTCCTATACACACTTGAAATCAGCCACTGTTTTTGAGTCAAGACTTTCTTCAAACAAACCCAAAGATTTATCAACAGACCAAGATCTCAGATTCATATATTCACCATACTTTCAGTGAAGACTTTCTTGTAACCCCCGACCCTAGGAAGCATACTTTGTATCATCAAAATATCATGATACTCACATATGCCTTTCATATGTGCTTTCTTCTAACATTTAGATTTTCTGGAAGTATTAGAAAATTTAACTTTTCCTTCCAATCTCTTTCTTCAACACTATACAAACTAATTGCTTTTATTCTTCACTTATTTTATTTCCAATATGAACTATGTATCTTTTTTGTTTTAATTTTTCATAACTTCCCCCAAACTATTTATTCTAATAAGTTAGTGCTTATAAATGCCTACATTTCTGTTACTAAATACAGGGTTATACGTAAAAAATCTACTGCCAATCATTAGCGGACCGGAGTTCCGCTGTCGCAACCCCTAACCGGGAAAAGCCGAAAGAAAAAGAACAACCTAAACACATTCTGACAATGACACTGCGCTACCATATAAACAGCCTACTGATATTACAATATGTCATTCTATAGCAGTACAGTGATTATTTTCATAGAAATTATTTACTGTCTGCTTTCTCAGTCCTTCCGCACCATATGTAAAGATTAGTAAGTAATCGCTAGTCATTTGACCAGAGATGCCAAGTGAAGCAGATACTATGGTCTTCAGATACTACTCCCCCCCCGCAGCTGTCACTTCACTTAAACCAGGTCTCAGTACCTACTTGAATATGAATGCATTTGAGATTTAAGAAGGCCTTGGATTCAGCCATCTTTCTTCTTAGATCCAGAGCACTGAGTAGTGCCACCATGAAGTTGTCTGAAATTGAGTTTGATCTTGCTATGTAGGAATGTCAAGAAGGGGGACTCTATTTAAGAAAGGAATTATGGAGGCAGCTGAGGCTTTAGCTAGTATTTGGAAGCTCTGGTGTGAGATGTGTAAACCAACCTTGGTGAAGCAGGAAGTTTTATCTACCATAGCATCACAGGTAGAGACATACTAGATCCCAGTAGAATGACACCAAATACTTAGTTAATTGTTACGGCCAGTTGACTTATCTAGGCATCTTTCCTGGTGATAACAAGATACTACTGAAGACTCTCTTTTTTGCCTCTAGCACATGCATAGTAAGTTCCATTATGTCTCCCAGCATGTCTCGCTGCATCACGTCACTCACTCACATATAGACCATCACTAGGCTGTAGTCATATTTGTCTGGTTTAAAAAAACCCTTATGGCCCTTTTGACATAACTGATACTGGCACTGGTCAAACAGTTTACAGCCACACTATTGTTGTCATGTCTGATGATTGGGGAGTCAGTGTGCTTAATCATAGAGTAAGATATGATTAAAACATTGCCCTGTGTGAAAGTGGACTTGGTGGGCCTTGTGGGCTTTCTGGTAACTATTTGGTGAGTGATCTGCAATATGTATGAGTGGAGGAGGAGTAGGTATTGTGGCACACTATCAGAGGATTTAGCACATTTTTCTTTACAGCCACAATGTAAGTTAGTGGTGCACTGTGACTGATGTAGTGTTCTGGGAATATTATGATTATTGATACTAGGTTGATGCAAGAGACAGATACAAATATTTAAGAAATATGGAAACCAATCACAAGTCATACCATTAATTAGTAGAAGCACTGAACAGTCTGTAAGCATAATGGAATTTCTACACTGCCTAAGAACACCTAATGTGGTCACAGATGGGGTGAGATCAGACTGCTGGGCCATATTATCAGAGGGTGGAGTCTAGGGCTTGTTATGGCACTCAGGGGTTGATTTAAGACTATAATAGTAGATGCTGAAGATTTATAGATGAGGTATTAAGTCTGATATTCTGAAGTTAGGTTAGATGGCTAACTTAGCAGTACTTAGTGAAAAGACAGAATTAGGTTCGCCAAGAATGATGAATAGTGGTGATTCTCCTCTTTACTACCTGGCAACTAATGCTGGTCTCACTTCAGCTATGCACAGCTGGAAATAAATGACATTTTGCTCCTTCCATTAAAAGAAGCAGAACAGCATAAATTCCAAGCTGGTTCCTGCGAAGCAGCTCACAGGCTTACCTGCAATAAGCAGCACTGCTCTTACAGACTTCTCTTAGTAGATACCCTGGATGGCACGCAGCAGACTGACACAACAGAAAGCCAAGTTCACAAAGGTCCAAAATTAAAATTGAGCATACTGCCACCACAATGGCAACTAGACTAGTCAAAGAAATTTCATACACAGTGCCCAACTATTGACAGTCACAAAGTACAGTTATGTACACTTACCATAAATGTAGATGTTAGAGCGTATTCACTGTTGCAGTCATCACACTTGGGTTATCCTGCCTGCAGGTAGCCCTCAGTTGGCCAGAATACCAGAGTCTTAGGATTTCTGCATCGGATGCTGTCGCTTCTTCCATGACGTCAGGTTGTCGGGGGTATAAAACAGGCAGCCAACGCCATTACATCAGTTTTTCTTGCTCCAAATGTCAGGAGCCCCCCAAATAGGAAGATAGTATATGGTGGGGAACACCACCAGTAAAAAGTAAATAGCAATGCCATTAGGAATGGCCATAGAGAGGATAGGTAGAAAGATAGAGCAAGCCAGGGGGCTGGAGGGTGGGAAACCAGGACTGCAACAGTGAATACACTTGAACATCTACATTTATGCTAAGTGTACACAACTGCACTATGTTCTTCGTGTTTCACTGTTGCAGTCATCACATTTGCGTGGATTCCCAAAGCTGAGGAAGGGTGGAGACAGTCAAGAAGTGTTAGGTCTGGCTAGTAGGCTTTGCAAGACTGCTGTAGCAAATCCAGCTCTGGATTTAGAAAAGACTGGTAAGTGGTAGTGCTTGGTGAAGGTGTGTACAGAATTCCAGGTTACAGTTTCCAGAATGTCCCCGATAGGGACTCCCCTGAGAAATGCAGTAGAGGTGGAAGTAGCCCTAGTGGAATGTGGTCTGCTGTGGGGTAGGTTTTCCATGGTGCTTATAGCAGAAATGGATGCAGTGTGCTATCCATTTGGAAATAGTTTGCTTTGAAATGGCCTTACACTCTGCCCCTGTAGCAAAGCTGACTAGCAGCTGGTCAGATTTTCTGAAAGGTTTAATCCTGTCAAGGTAGACCCTGAGCTGTCTGTGCATGTCCAAAGAGTGCAGGATCCTTTCCCCTTTATTCTGAGGGTTACGGAAGAAGATTGGCAAATGGATGGATTGGTTTAGAGCCACACTGGACACCACCTTAGGCATAAAGGATGGGTTGGTCCAGAGGGAAACCCTGCCAGCATGGAAAATAATGAAAGGTTCCACAGCCATTAGTGCCTGTAGCTTTGACACACTTCTTGCTGAAGTTATGGCTAAAAGCAAGGCTGTTTTCCAAGAGAGGAATTTTAACCCTGCTGAAGCTGCAGGTTCAAAAGGGGGAAGCGTGAGCTTTTCCAGTAAAAAGTTATGGTCCCAGGCCAGGGTGGGTGCTCTCCTAGGGGGCTTTAAGTTGTTAGCACCTTTCAGGAACTGTTTGATGAGAGAGTGAGAAAATAGAGCTGGCTCAGTATTATAATGAGCTGAGAAGGCAGAGGCATGAATCTTAATGGAGGAGAAGTATAGGAGTCTATGCAGTAGCTCTGTTAGGTAATCCATGATTAGAGGTAAGGAGGGCACTGCTGTGTCCTTCGCCTTGAGACTGATTCCAAGAACAATATCTTTTCCACTTTTCAGCAGAGGATTTCCTAGTACTAGGCCTTCTGGCTTCAAGAATGATGTCCAGCACCTGTTTGCTGAGGGTTTCTGGTGGTGTACTCAAGGGATAAGCCAGGCTGCAAGTTTTAGAAATTGCAATTGTGGATGCAAAATTTGTCCCTCCTCCTGTGACAAGCAAGGTAGGAGTCTGGTGAAGGTGCCAGAGTGGCACTGTTGTCAGACTGCGCAAGAGTGGGTACCAGTGCTGGCGTGGCCAGTCTGGGCCAATAAGAATTGCCCTTGGCCTGTCCTGTTTTATCTTGAGTAGTACTTTTGAGAGGAGGGCCAGAGGGGGGAAGGCATAAATTGAGAGGTTTTCCCATTGAAAGGATAGGGCCATCCACCTTCCCAGCCCTGTTATGAAGGTTCCTGGTGCAGAATTTGCTCAACTGGTGGATCTCGGGGGAGGTAAATAGGTCCACCTCCAGTGTCCCCCACCTCTGGATCAGAAGGTTGAAGGTGTTGGGGTCCAATTTCCACTCGTGTGGGTCTAGGAGATTTCTGCTTAGGTCATCTGCCAGTGAATTTTGTTTGCCTGGCAGGAATTGAGCTTGTAGATACACTTGGTTGTGCAAGGCTGTGTTCCACAGGGCCATGGCTAAACTGCAGAGTGGGTAAGAATGGGTTCCCCCCTGCTTGTTTATATACCACATAACAGTGGTGGTGTCTGTTTTTATAAGCAGTTGTCCTGGAAGAATTAGGTATTTAAAGGTTGTCAGAGCATTCTGTATAGCAAGCATCTCTTTTTGATTGATGCGCAGGAGAATCTGGGCTGGGCTCCAGTGGCCCTGAATGCATTTGCCTGCATGTGAGCCCCCTATGCACAGTCTGATGAGTCTGTTGTCAGGGTTTGGACAGCAAGGGGTTGAGTGAAAAGCAGTTCCTTGTTGTGGTTGCATGCTTCTGCCCACCAAAGGAACTCTGCCCTTAGACAAGGTATGACTGGAATGACTGTTTCCAGGTCCTGAGAATGCTGGCAGCAAAGACTTTTTAAGTACCATTAAAGTTTCCTCATATGCAGTCTGGCATATGGAATTAGCAGAATACACGAGGCCATGAACCCTAGGGCTTGCAGATAGCTGGGTTCTGGTGGCCATTTGTTTGAAGTAGTTTATCAGATAGACCTGTTTTTCTGAAGTGAGAAATGCCATCTGGGAAGTTGTGTCCAAACTTGCTCCCAGGAATACAATCTTTTGACTGGATACCGGTTGTGATTTCCTTTCGTTGATGGTATACCCCAATGAAGTAAGTAAGCTTTTTACAAACGCCAGGTGCTGAAGTAGCAATTCCTGACTGTCCACCTGAATCAGGCAGTCTTCCAAGTATGGAAAAATTTGGATATTCCTCTGCCTGCATTATGCAATGGCCGGAGCCAGGCACTTTGTGAATACTTTGGGTGCAGTAGATAAGCCAAAGGGAAGTGCAGAGAACTGATAGTGCATACAGCCTGCCCTGAAGCATAGATATTTTCTGCATGACTCCCTTATGGGGATGTGCAGATAAGCTTCTTTTAAGTTTAGAGTGACTAACCACGCATCCTTGGCTAGCACAGGGAGAAGCTGTTGCAGGGTAAGCATCTTGAATTTTGGTACCACCAGAAAGGTGTTGAGAGATCCAGGATTGGGTGCCAAGAGCCCGCTTTTCTGGGCACCAGGAAAAGTCTGGGGTAGAAACCCTGTGTGTTTGTTCTACTGGAACAGGTTTAACAGCTCTGATATTGAGCAGGGAAAGTACTTGCTTTTGAGCCTCTGCCCACTGGTTTGGAGGAAGATCTGGAAACCCGCTTGGGGTTGGCAGTGTATGTAAGTAGAATCTGTACCCCTGGGATACAATGTTTAGGACCCATCTGTCCTGAGTAATGGGCATCCAGTTTTGAGCATGAAGGGCAAGTTTTCCTCTGAGGGGCACGAGTAATTGGACAGGGCTGGGAAGGATAATTGAAAAGTCATTGTGAACTTTTTCCATAAGGGGGCGGCTTACCACTCCCTGTTTTTGTGTTGGGGGCACTCCATTGTTTAGATCTTTGCATACCCTGAGACTATAGTCTGGGTGGCCTGTTTCCCCTGGGTTTGGTCTGAGAAGGCCTGGAAGGGGCTGGAAAGGACCATTTTTTAGAAGGCCAATGCCTACTGAATCTAGGTGGTTGCACTTGTAAGAATTCTTTTGCATAGATTTAGCTTTTTCTTCCATCTTTTTACGAACCTCTTTTGCTTTGGTGCCAAATAAACAGTCCTTATTTAAAGGAGCGTCTAGTAATTTGGATTTGACATGATCTGGCAAGGTTCGTTCCTTCAGCCATGCATGCCTTCTCAGTACAGACCCAGTGGCTGCAGCCCTGCAAGATGCTTCTAGGGCATCAAAGCCACACTGCAAAGTATGCTTACTAACTGGAAGCAACATAATTTTTAGTTTAATTAGATCCATAATATGCTGCTGGTACTTCGACATGCGAAACTGGCAATTCAAAGCACTGATGTTAAAAGTTGCAGAGGTATATACCTTCTTACCACAACTGTCTAAAGCTCTGGAATCCCTGTCTGAAGGGATAGGATTTTTGGCTGTAACAGCCTTAAAACCGTTAGGTCCCTGGGAAATGGTCTCTGGATCTGCAGTAGGATTCTTGGAGAAATTTGTGGGAATCAGGTACTCTGTAGTACCTGTCAGGTTTCCTAGGGGCCGGGGGTAAAGTATCTGGAGTGAGACTGGATTCCATAAAAACATCATGTACAACATCCAGGACAGGGGGTTTAACTAGAGGCCTGTGCTGAGGCAACTCTAAAAATTCTCTGAGTCTCTTTTTGGACTGAGGGTAGTCCTAGCATTCCCAGCGGAAATGCTCTCTTAAAGTATGCAAGGTTTCACCAGTAGTCCTCTGGAGGGGAGGCAGAATTAAAAGCACTACACCCTCACAAACTCCCCTTGAGTACCTTGTTCCCCATTGGCCCTTTTTTTCAATTATAAAGGAATTCCCAATACTATTCTAGCATGTCCAAAGGTCAGTTGTCAATCTCCTCTCCGGTCCAGCTGGTGAATCTGGGAATCTTGAGGCAATGTTACAACTGCCTCATGTACACAGACAACCCTCTCCTCCTCCCAACAAATTTCAACACATGTGAGAGATGCAACCATATAGCCAAACTGGAGGCTAAGCTCTCTCAACTTAGTACTGGCGTAACCAGTCAGGAGGAGAAGGAAACCACACTCACTACAATTCCAGTCTCACATAGACCTACCACGACAACAAACCAAACACATAAACACACAAAAACATACTCGAAGGCTCTAAATAAAAATCTGCCTAAGCAGCAGAGACCTCCAAAGCAGACACCCAAGCAACCGCTACCCAAAACAAAACACGTGCAACACATACCTCACAAAGCCAGTGTGCCGAACAGTCACAGCCCTTAAGGCTAAACAACACACCTGATACACTTGTAATAGGTGACTCTATAGTCAGGCACACTGACGTCCCGCTCACCAGGCTGAACAAGGAGAAGGTCACGGTGAGCTGCCTGTCGGGCACTAGGATCCGCCACATAACACAAGCACTCAGGTCACTCCAAGGCAAGTACAAATATGACTCAGTCATTGTCCATGCTGGTGTGAATGACCGAGGCATACCTCCCTGGACTACATGAAAAGAGGCATAGAGGAGCTCTCTGAGCATGTAGCCCAGGCCGGTATGACCCTGACCTTGAGTAGCATCTTACCCTCACCAAGAATGATGCCACAATATGAAGACAAGATGGCCAATTTCAACAATTGGCTTAAGTGTTGGTGTCATTCAAAGGGGATCCAATGCCTGTCAGCCTGGGATGACATGCTCGACAAGCCACGATGATTCGCTAGGGACGACTTGCACCTGTCACCCCTGGGCTTTCGGATATTGGCAAAGGCTCTTGCTACCCCCATAGTGCCTTTTTTAGGCAAGGCTCAAAAGACAAACCCACCTCCATAGGTATCACAAGGGATAAGAAACTAAGAGTAATGCTACTCAACGCCAGAAGTCTAAACCTCAAGATGCACACGAAACTCTCCTTAGCATGGAGAGCATCGATATCTGTGCAGTAACAGAAACCTGGTTCAAGGCTCCCGAGAGCACCCCAGCAATACCAGGTTATACCTCATACCACGCTTTTCGGCCCCAAAACTTGGACCGAGCCACAAAAGGAGGAGGAGTATCAATATTCGTCAAAGATACCCACACCTCCAGGTTGGTGGCACAGCACGAAGCATCAGAGACTATCCATGTGCAACTAACTGTGGGTAAAACTGCCTTCCAGTTTATAGCCTGCTACAGACCACCCTCCCAAACACAGGAACCCCACTTGGCCTTCCTGAGAATACTGGAAAATATGAAGGTCTCTCCAAACACCATTATATTGGGCGACTTCAACTACCCAAACATAGACTGGGAGCATTACTCTAGCTCCAACACCCTAGCCCAATTTATAAACTCAAATGCTATGAAACAACTTGTTACCACTCCCACAAGAGGGGAAAGCATACTGGACCTGATCATCACCAACATGGGGACTCTATGCTCCAGACCAGAAGTGTATCCCTCACTGGTAAGATCAGACCATAAAACTAATCTCACTGGATATTCACATCCCGACCCCACCCCCTGCCCAAAAAACCACAGTGAAAAACTTCTCTAAAGCAAATTTCACACTCCTCAAAACTGAGGTGGAATCCTTCAAAGCCCCCGGGACAGTGGAAAATACGGCCCAGACCGCAGAATCCTTTATAAACGCATTCTATGAACACCTTCAGAAATGCATGGATCATGCGATCCCAAATAAAACCAAGACCCAATCCTCCAAAGGCAGACGTCCTGTCTGGTGGACCCCAGCCATAAACAAACTATACAATAGAAGGAGGAAGCTACTAAATGATAGAGCAAAATCCCAAAAAGGGAAGGCATCACTGATCAGTATTAGCAAAAAACTACGGGCACACATAAAATTGTCTAAGGCCAGCATCGAGAGAAAATTGCACAGGACACTAAGGATAATCACAAGACTTTCTTTAGTTATGTTAGGAACCTGGGTGGTAATTCCCAGATATGCTCAGAATTAGTCCAAAATGACAAAATACACCGAACCCACAGACATTGCCAACATCCTAGCTGACAGGTTCAGCGCAAACTTCTCCCCCCCTCCCCACCAAAAGGGCAAATATCTATCCCAGCAGAGTGCTGCCCCCCCCTGACATCTCAGATGCTCAGGTAAGAGCCGCCCTCTCCAAAGCAAAAAACACAGCATCAATGGGACCAGATGGTGTCCCGGGCTGCGTCCTACATAAACTCCAAGAAGAGCTAAACCCAAACATAAAACTACTGTTCAATCTTAGCCTTACTACAGGATATGTACCCAAAGAGTGGCGGCAGCAACAGTGGTCCCTCTCCACAAAGGTGGTGCCTCAACGGATCCTGGAAACTATCGCCCCATAAGCCTGACTAGCTTGGTCTGCAAAGCTATGGAAAGGATCATCATGGACCTCATAAATAAAGATATTGGGGACTTACAGACACTGGATCCTACCCAGTTTGGCTTTGTTAAGGGCAGATCCTGCCTCTTAAACCTGGTCGATTTCTTTGAAACAGTCACCAAGGCCATTGACGAGGGGAAGGTGGTCCACACAGCCTACCTGGACCTCGCAAAAGCCTTCGATACAATACCCCACTCGGGCATTATAGATAAGCTCACCAGCTTAAATATAAACCCCTATGTCACTAGATGGGTTGCAAACTGGCTCAAGGACAGAACCCACATGGTTAGAATTGCTGGAGCCATGTCAGACTCCAAACCATTTTCAAGTGGCGTCCCACAAGGCTCAGTCCTGGGACCTCTCATTCGGTACATATTTCTCGGCAGTAAAGGCCAACACGGAAGGACTGTGGCTGACCAAGTTCGCAGATGACTGCAAACTGGGCGCCATAATCAACTCTCCAGCCGACACAAGCATCCTCCAAAAGGGCCTCATAGAAACAGACAACTGGTGCCAGAGCCATGGCCTCAAGCTAAACGCCAAAAAGTGTATAGTCATCCCCTTTGGCAAAAACAAAGTGCCCACAAATTACCACATAGGTGGTAATCCATTAAGTACAGAAGAAGTCATTAGGGACCTGGGGACCCAAGTTGATAGCAATCTCTCATTTGACAACCACGTGGCCAAAGTGGTTAGAAAAACATTTTATATAGCCCACCTAATCATGAAGGGATTCACATCTAGATCAGGGAGGTCATCGTACCTCTTTATTCATCCCTCATCAGGCCCATAATTGAGTACAATGCCCCTTTGGGATGTACCTTACCAGACACCTGCAGCAACTGGAAAGACCCCAAAAGTACCTCACCAAGAGGATCAAAGGGCTCAAACAGATGCCACATGCTGCCCGGTTAAAGAAACTCCAGCTCTACTCAGTGGCATACCGCCTGCTCAGAGGCGATCTGTGCCTGACGATAAAGTCATGTCCAACCCGGAATTAATGGACATGCTGCCCTCAGAAAATCCAAATCCCATCGCTACGCTCGAGAGACTTGAACCTCAGCACTGAAATAAATAGAACATGCTGGAGGGACAGATTCATAACCCAGAGGCTCCCTTCACTCTGGAATAAAATCCCAGTCCAGGTTAGGCAGAGTCCCACATTGACTCTCTTCAAGAGGAATCTTGATGAGTGGATGGGAGATCGTAGGTTTACCCCGGCTATCACTTCTGTGTCACTGTTAGACAGACGCACAGTATACTAACCTCAAAAAAGGCATAGCAAAATTAATTTAAAATGGGTGGCGAAAGCCAAACACACTCTGGCTAGGCTTATAAATGCCCTAGGGCAGATAGCCTAGTATGAACCTATGAACCTAATGGATTCCTCTGCATCTAAATCCTCATAGGTTGATAAGGGCATGTCCTGATAATCAGAAGGGTCAGAGTCATCGGACTCCTGGTCTCTAGAATCAGAAGGAAACTCAATTATTTGTCTCTCTAAGCATTTGTTTTTGTGGCATGGGAGCTTGAGCATGTGCTTTGGTCATCTGTTTCCTAGGTGTAGTGCATACTCTGGGCCCCAGAAACTCAGTAGTTTAGCTAAAAACAAAGTCGTCAGTTTAATTCGAACATCAGTAGGTCAGAATACACCCTCAGAAGCCGGTGCCTGCATAGCGGCTCCAGACCTATCCAAGGTAGAGACATCCGCAGGTTCCATACTCGAAGAAGCATCTCGCGGCATACCGGACTCCGAATGGGTCTCAGTAGAGGCCTGCAAATCTGTAGACGCAGGCATCAGGGGCTGCAAAGGCGCCTCACTGAGAACCGGCGGACTGGCAACTACCTTAACGGAAGCATCGTCGGCAGTTTTGAACCTATGCTGTCTGTCTCTGTCTTTATCTTTACATTTTTTTCTGAAGATTGGTAGTCGGATGGCTTATCAAAGCCATTTGGGAATAGGGAGAACGAGAGCGAAATAATTTAGCAACAAGGCACAAAACCGACAGCATGGAACGTCGTGGTCTGGACCTAAACAGGTGATGCAGTACGAATGAAAATCTCTGTGAGGTATGTGCTTTCCATAGGCAAGACAACTGTTAACTTTTTCTGACATCGGTTAGAGCAAGAAAAAAGGATCCCCAATGGGGTACTTAGCTTTAGAAGACTTCAGGATTACAAACACGAAAACGAAAATTTCAGGTAGCGGTCGACCAGCACTTGCAAACTACTTTTGCTAGGGGCTCCTCCTCGGCAAGAAAGACTGATGTAATGGTGTCGGCTGCCAGTTTTGTACCCCTGATGACCTGACACCCTGGAAGAAGTGACAGCATCCGACACAGAAATCCTAAGACTCTGTTATTCGGGCTACCTGCAAGCAGGATAACCCAAGTGTGATGACTGCAACAGTGAAACACAAAGAACATCCAATGTCCCTCTGCTCCATGTCTCACCAGCAGCAAAGCAGTAGCACTGATTCCAAGCTAGCTTCTAAGAAGCAGCTCTTAGGTAACCAGTGAATCTCTTGGAAGACTATGAAAAATCACTAAAGAATAAAAAATGTGAGAAAAGAACAAAACAACAAAAAGTGGTTGATGTGGGTAGGCCAGAATGGGGGGGGGGGGGTTTGCAGGTAAATGAGCAGCAGGGAGCACATGCAACCCTTTGCCTAGTGTGTTATTTCAACTGCGTCTAGCCCTAATTATACTGTGGGCATGAAATATTTCCAGTCTTTGAGCATTAATATCTCGCGCATTAGTTAGTTTGCTCTACTTAAATTTGTCTGATGAAACTACACATTTTATGACAGAAACTCTCCTGATTTAGGTGTCTCTGGAATGCAGACCAATAATGACATCCGAATCAGTATGCATCATTTTACTCAAGCTACTACAGAACAACTGCATTACATAGAAATGCTGGTTCAGAATATCACTGAAACTAAAGTGTAATGATTTTTTTATTTATATTCATTTACTGGGAAAGTGCAACTGGGCCAGAAGCCCATTTTCAACAGAGGCCTGGGGAGAAAAGCTTCACAGAAATATAAGCAATACACAATAATTAGTACAATAGTACACAGTGTAAGATGCAGAATACACATCTTCTAGTTAGCCTATACAAAGTAGTATTCAATACAGTTTTCTAGTAGATACTGGTTCAAAAAGAAAAACACCAAGCATTTCAGTGAAGATCACTGTGAGAAAAAATAAAGTTAGAAACTGCGGTGGTGGTGCTGCGGTAGCGTTGTCGCCTCACAGACGTTGCCCGTTCGATTCTCAGTTAGAGCATCTTCTGTGTGGCGACATGCGTGAATGGGCATTCCTTCGTTGAAGGTTGTGCGTTAGGCCCGGCAAGCCAGCACGTAAAAATCTACTGCCAATCATGAGCGGACCGGAGTTCCGCTGTGGCAACCCCTAACCGGGAAAAGCCTAAAGACACAACAACAACAATGTGTGTACATATTAAATAATAGTTATGACCATGAAATTTCCTTTATATATATTTATTTCTGAGTAGTAATAAACACTAAGAAGAGGTAGAAAATGAGGTAATGAGTGGACAGTGTGTTGACAGAGTTATAGATATCTTGTCAGTCAGGTTTGGCACAGGAGCAAATGACAGCTCTTGGACAGATGTTCAAATAGTAGTAGTTTAAAACTAGTACATTCAGGTGTCTTTTGGAGGGTGTGGGGTAGAGAGTTCCATAATTTGGCTATAATAGGGCTTTAATGTGAGTGTTGCTAGCTTTGTTTTCTGTGAGAATGTTTCTGTCTGCAGATCTTAAACTTCATGGGCATGAGTAGGGAACAAGTTCCTTGAGGCACGGGCAACTGTAAGGATAGAAGATGATATTGTGTGTGAATGAAAGTTAGCAGAGAAGGAGGTTAGGTAGCTCGAGCCAATTTAATTTACATAGAGCAATACAATGGCAGGTTTGGTGGGGAAAGTTGTCTGCGAAATGGGCTATTTTGTTGTAGCAAGTTTCCAATTTGGTTAAGTCTGATTTTTTTGTGTTGGTAAAGAGGGAGAAGGCTCTGGATATGGCTAGTCTGGTATTGTCAGTGAGGAACGGCTTGCTTCTGTACAGTGAGCCAAGTTTGATGTGAACTTTCTTAATTGTGGTGGCTATGTGTTGGTCAAATCTGAGTTTGTTGTCAACTGTCACTCCAAGAAGTTTTGTATGCTCAACTGGTTGGATGACTGTGTTGTTTTCTAACAGAATGGTGGAAGGATGGGTGGTCAGTGTTTGCTACTGGTAAATAGCATTAACTGTGCCTTTTTGGGGTGGAGGATTAGTTATGATTTACTTAGATATGTTTCTATATCATTAAAAGCTTGTTGGGCTACTACTTGGAGGTCTGGTAAGGTATCTGCTGAGCAGATTAAAGTTGAATCGTGAATTAAGTAGTTTGAAATAAATTATTTTATTCTTGTTTCTAGTTGTCATTTGTTACGAAATAAACTTGGGATATAGTCACCTGCTTGGATCCTATATATGCTTGTCTGCAAATTACTGTTGAACTGGCAGCCAACTTATTCATTAAGTGCTCGTACTCAGAATAATTTCAAAATGTTAATTTTCATTTCAGTCTTCCCCTAACATTCATAATTCCTGTAATTTACGTTATTGCCTATATTGAGACTAACATTTTATAATTACTTACACACTAAAGTCTATAAGAAAAATGACAGCATCTTTACAAAATGTGTTGCACTGTATGATGAGGAAAGTCATAGTGTGCCAATTTTTAAATCCTTTAAGCTTGGTTTCATCATTAAGTGCACGTTACGGTTCATTACTTGAAGCTTCAGTTAAAAAAACTTTTTTGAGTGTCAACAAGAATTTCACAGAAGACGTGAAATGGGGTGAAGAGGTCTCCATTCAGCTTGATGAGACTGTGAAAGAAGGTGAAAATGTTCCCATTCAGCTTAATGGGGCAGTGGAGACAGAAGTTCATGAGACTGAGATATTCCCATTCTGTAAGTGCATTACACTGATTGGATTATAATTTCAATGTATGAGAAGTGGGGTATGGCATTGTAAGAGGTGAGTCATGTTTTGAATTTACTAAAGAATTTTTAGCTCTGTTGAGAAAAATAGAAAGTGGAAGGTTTAGTGCATTTTTTTTCAATTTTGCTTCATTTTTTTTATATTGCTGCTTGCTATTTTAAGACTAGGCTGAATGAGTTTTATGAAAGGCACAATGGTCCAGTTGAGGTATGTGCCAAGGAAAATTAACATGCTTTGTTACACGGGTGCTGGGCTATGCTTTTTTGAGAACAGTACTGCAGAAGACACTACCAAGTCATATGTATACCAGATGGCAGCTGGTTATTACAGGTATGTGTAACTTCTTATTTCTGAGAGATTGGCAAACTATGATAAGTGACTGTTTTCAGTTCCTATACTGTTTGTATGTGTTGAGGATGCATAGTTATGCATAGTTATGCATTAGTTATGCATTTAGTGAATTTCTTTTCAACTGGTTTATGAGTAAGGAATGTAGTGTTTTACAGTACTGGTTTTATTTGTTTGTTTTACAAGTTTACTATTTTAATTGCGATGCAAGTGGACTGTTTCTCATATATGAACATATTTTTGTCAGCCTTTCTTGTCTTCGTTTCACTTAAACTCAATTTTTTATTTTAATATGATATGTTATAGTGGTGCAGTTTTTCTAAGAGGTGGGAAATTAGCTAGGTGTTTTCTTATTCAACCGCACGTGAGAGTGTGTGTGTGTGTGCACTCTATGTAGACTCAATCAGACTAGACCTATCTTGTTTAAGGGTAACAGACAGGCAGGAGTTTAGCTGTAGCTTTTTGATGAGGTTCATGCAAGCTATACAATGGGACACTTAAAGGTACCAAGTTGCATAATGTTAAAAAAATATAAATCAGCTTAGTTATGTCAAGATGTCACATCGGAATACTTAGGATTTAAAATTTTCTCAGATGATTTCCTTACATAATACAGAGCAGCCAGGAGTCTGACAGTCAGCTAAAGCAGTGGAAGACTGAACTGTTTCCTGCTTCCATCTGTTTGTGTAATTTGTGTCAAACTTCACAAATAAACTGTTATTAATTTGTTACTGTTGATATAAATGCATCTGAGTACAGTTAATGATGATGCAAGGGATTATAATTGTGTTACCCTCTTTATTGTCTTGCCATCTCACATCCATTTCCCAAATGCTGGCGGCTTGTTTCCGTTTATGTACACTGCTGTTTGGAGGGAGGGCAGGCATTTGGAAGATGAGAGAGCAGGTCATGGGTCAGGATGTTTTTTTTTTCTCCTTGGACTAAACATTTGAGATCACCACCCATGTCATACATTTGCTGTGCTTGCCTTCCATAAAGTGTGTTATATCTACTACTCTACCACCACTGTAGCCCCAGGTGAATTTATGAATTTCCAAGTAACAGAGCTGATTTCCAAGCAACAATATTTTGGCCTCATCAGTTAGTGTGTGTGTGTCCAAGGGCAGGTAGACATAACAGGTGTGAGTGCTGGTGACTGGGCAATGACGAGAATTATGCTCTTGTGTAAACTTGGAAGGCTGTGGTACTGGTTCATAGGTTGTTACTAAGCTAAAGACCACTAGGGCTTTTATAAACTTAGGCATACACCCCAACCAAGTTTTGTCCCTGAGTACTTTGGGGATCTATTAGGCGTGGGGAGTATGTTAGTAAAGCGGTAGCTAAAAGACTAGTGGGGGGAATGTTAATTGAAGAACGTTATACTTACTGACGGCCTCTGTCCATCAGAGTCATGTGAGCCAGACCGGGGGGTGAAGTTTTGATTTCCCATCCAATGGTCAGTTTTATTTGAAAAGGGTCAGGGATGAACTCGGCTTCACATGGATGGGGAAGCCTGTTCCATAACATGGGGATCCTTTGTGTCACAGATCTGTGCCTCCAGCATATCTATTTATGTCATAAATGAAGTTCAAATCTTTGATTCTAGTGCGGTTTGTTTTCTGGATGTACGAAAGACTCAGCAGGGCTGGTTCTGAGGATGCCTTATAAGTCAGGCATAGATCTCCTCTCAAGAGCCTGTAGGATGCAGACTAAGGAGACAGGGCTTTTAGGCAATCTGTGTAGGACAGGGTATTTATGCCCTGGATTCTCCTGTTGAGGAACCTCTGTGGGCTTTCCAACTGTTGCAAATGTCTGGTTACGTACATGCCAAAGGGGGCACTGTACCCAATGATAGGTCTGATAAGGGCCAAGTAGAGTGGTACTATAAGTTTCTTGGACCTGGACGCCATACCCTTAACAATAGGTTGGATAACAATGAAAGATTTTCGTAGCATCTTTGGTATATGTTGGTCAAAGACCAGATTACTCTCTACATATGTTCCCAGATCCCTGACTACCTAATCGACTCTTGGGGGTGTTTTATTATTAAAACGGGTAGACAGTTTTATATAGGGAATTATAGTGGATTTTTTAATGTTGAGTTTTAAACTGTGGCTTTGGCACCAGTCATTTCTCTGTTACACCATCTTGCAAGATGTTTTGTCATGATGGGATTCTATGATAGCTCACAATTTACAGTTGTCTGTGAACTTGGTGAGCCAAAGGCCTTTGAAATTAGCCTTGACTACCAGGAAGTAGATGCCAAACAGGAGTGGGCCCAGCATGGAGCCCTAGGGTATTCCACTGTTGACCAATCTCTTGGTGGAGGTGGCTTGACCACTCCTGACTTCTTGGGTTCTATCAGTGAGCCAGCTAGCAATCATGCGAGTTAGTAGGGATGTATGCTTAGTTTGGAGAGTTTATCAACAATGCCCAAGTGAGGCATTGTGTCAAATGCCTTAGCCAAGTTGTGATATGCACTGTTTTACCCTCACTGCCATTGCCTTGGTGACCTTCTTGAAGAAATTAACTAGGTTTAATAGGCACGACCTTCCCTTAAGAAAGCCAAGCTGAGATGGGTCTAATGTCTGTAGATTGCTGATGTCCTTGTTGATCATTTCCATGATAATTTGTTCCATGGCTTTGCATATTAGACTTGTAGGTCTGCAGTTCCCACGATCAGTTGTTGATATGCTCTTATGTAGAAGGATGACAGTTGCGGTCCACCATTCACTTGGTATGCAACCTGTTTAGAGGCTGTACATGAAGAGTGCCTCAAGTGGTCCTGATAGGTCATGTTTTACACTATTCAGGTGGCAACCAGAGGATACTGTTGAGGCCCATTGAGACAGTGTTTTTGGCCTTAATGAGTGCCATCAGAACTTGATCCCTGACAATTGTTGGGGGGGGGGTATGCTAGTAAGGATTTAGCAGGGGGTAGCCAGGGAGTAGTGTGGGGGAGTGAAGTTTGAGCTGAATTGAGCCACTAGATTTGCTGTGTCTCCCTGATCAGTGAAGGATTAATGTATTCTTGGATGTTTTATATAATTAACAAAATGTATGGGATGTATGACACCACACATATAGGGTATAGTGAGGCTAGCCCTCCTGCAAAATTAATGTTTTACTTGTATGTTCATAGGTGTGTATTAGGCGAATAACCAAAAGAGCCTTTTTAAGCCTAGCCATGCATCCCAAATCTCTGGCAAGTTCTGGTACACTAGGTAAGTGTAAGCACAGGCTTGGGAAATTAAGCATTTACAAGCAGGGATCTGGGAGATAAACCATTTACAGGCTCCCTGTGTTCATTAGAGACAAAGGCGACAAACCAATAATGAATTTCTTGTTCCTCATCCAATTGTTCAGGTTACACTTGAATTGGGTTAGAGAGGAAGTCTGCATCACATGGATGCTGGGCCTGTTCCAGAGAAGTGGTAGTCTCTGGGAATGCACAGTGGACATAAGTTTAAACACCCCTGTTAAAATGCCAGGTTTTTTGTGATATAAAAAATGAGACCACAATAAATAATTTCATAACTTTTCCCACCTTTAATGTGACCTATAACCTGTTCAATTCAATCGGTTAGGGGAAAATATAAAAAATAAAAAATGTACAATAGGCTGGTTGCATAAGTGTGCACACCCTTAAACTAATACTTTGTTGAAGCACCTTTTGATTTAATTACAGCATTCAGTCTTCTTGGATACACACCTGCCATCAATTAAAGAGACTCTGATTAACCTCAAATAATGTTCATCTGTCGTAGTACGATTTTCTTGACATTTACTCAGTTGCTTGCTACAGCAAAAGTCATTGGTTTGCAGACAGCTTGCAAAAGCATTAAAGGCATCTCAGTGTTGAAAGGTATCAGTCTGGAGAAGGGTACAAAAAAATTTCCACAGCATTGGCTATACCATGGAAAGTACAGTTGTGTACTTACCATAAATGTAGATGTTCGAGTGTATTCACTGTTGCAGTCATTACAATTGGGTTATCCTGCTGGCAGGCTACCCGCAGTCGGCCTGAATTCCAAAGTCTACGTCCGGCGTCGGTTGCTGTTGCCTCCTCCCAGACGTCAGTGCGCCAGGGGTATGAAAGATGCAGCCGATGCCATTTTCTTCAGTTTTTCTTGCCCCAGATGTCAGGTGCCCCCAAAAGGGTAGGCTAAAAATATGTCAATAAGGCATGCATGCACCAAGGTAAATTTTTCCTTCATCTACAAGCAAATACACCACATAGGTTGTATAGAATAGAGAAGTACAGATAAGTTCCAGCAACGATAAGGGGGATGGTGGGAGGGTAACCTGGACTGTGAATACACTCGAACATCTACATTTATGGTAAGTACACAA
This sequence comes from Protopterus annectens, assembly GCF_019279795.1. Lineage (NCBI taxonomy): Eukaryota > Metazoa > Chordata > Ceratodontiformes > Protopteridae > Protopterus > Protopterus annectens. The sequence continues at coordinate 1,692,676,718 of NC_056739.1, forward strand.
CTGTACTATGTTCATCGTGTTTCACTGTTGCAGTCATTACAATTGGGTTGAATCCCAAAGCTAAGGTTGGGAGGCTGGAGCTAAATAGGATTAGGAGCGGCTATGAGGCCCTGCAGAACTGCAGTGGCAAAGCCTGCCCTGGATTTAGAGTAGAGTGGTAAGTGATAGTGCTCTGTAAAAGTGTGCCCTGAACTCCACATTGCAGCCTCTAAAATGTCTTTGGTTGGTACTCCTCTGAGGAAGGCTGTTGAAGTGGCTGCTGCTCTGGTTGAATGTAGCCTAATGCCCTTAGGCACTGATTTCCCATGTTGTGAATAGCAGAAACGAATGCAGTGCCCTATCCACTTTGAAATAGTCTGCTTTGAGATAGCCTTTCCTTGTGATGCTGCAGCATATGCCAGTAGTAATTGCTCAGTCTTTCTGAAAGCTTTGGTTCTGTCCAAATAGAAGCGCAGCTGTCTGTGTATGTCCAAAGAATGCAGAAGTCTCTCCCCCTTATTCTGTGGGTTTGGGTAAAAGGTAGGCAAATAAATAGTTTGGTTAAGGGCCACACTGGACACTACCTTAGGCATAAATGTCGGGTTTGTCCTCAGAGAAATCCTATCTGGATGGAAAATGATAAAAGGTTCCACAGCCATGAGTGTCTGTAGCTCTGAGACTCGTCTTGCAGAGGTCATTGCTAGGAGCAGAGCTGTTTTCCATGATAAAAATGTTACATCAGCTGTAGCGGCTGGCTCAAAAGGAGGCAGGGTGAGTTTTTCCAAGACATAATTAAGGTCCCATGCAGGTACTGAGGATCTCCTTGGAGGCCTTAAGTTTTTGGCTCCTCTGAGATACTGCCTTAATAAAGGATAAGAAAAAATAGGTGGCTCTGTATTGTAATGAGCTGAAATGGCAGAGGCAGGAATCTTAATTGGTGAAAAAGATAGGCCTTTGTCCAGCATCTCAGTTAAATATTGCAAAATCTGAGGAATATTTGGTACAGTTGTGCCAATCCCTTGTGCCTGGTTCCAAGCACAGAATCTCTTCCATTTTTCAGCAAAAGATTTTCTGTTACTAGGCCTCCTGGCCTCCAAAATAACATCCATCACCGCTTTAGAGAGACGTGTGTTTTGAATGACTGCATCATCCGCCATGCTGCCAGATTTAAGATCTTGAGTTGGCTGTGCAGGATCTCATTGTTGTGTTGGGACCGTAAGTGAGGAATTTGAGGTAATTTCCAGGCTGGGTATTGAGACAAGTTCCTTAGGATTGGGTGCCAGTCTGGGAAAATAAGTATAATTTTTGGCTTCTCTTGTCTGACTTTTAGGAGTACCTTGGGGAGGAGAGGCAGTGGAGGAAAGGCATATACTGTTAAATTTTCCCAGCTGAAAGAAAGAGCATCCACTTTCCATGCTTACTTGTCATAAGTCCTTGTGCAGAATCTCTGTAGTTGGCAGTTGTGAGGGGAGGCAAATAGATCTATGTCTGGGCATCCCCAATTCCTTGTTATCATGCTGAAGACTTGTGGATCCAATTTCCACTCGTGGGGATCCATGAGGTTTCTGCTTAGTTCGTCTGCCAGAGTATTTATCTTTCCTGGCAGGAATTGTGCCTGCAGATGTACTTGGTAAGTCAATGTTGTGTCCCACAAAGTCATGGCTAGTCTGCATAGGTGGTAGGAATGAGTGCCTCCCTGCTTGTTTATGTACCACATGACTGTAGTATTGTCCGTCTATCAGAAGTTGTCCCGGATGAAGTAGATCCTTGAAGGCTGCCAGGGCATTCTGAACAGCTAGCATCTCTTTTTGGTTGATATGTAGATGCATTTGGCTTGCGGACCATGTGCCCTGAATACATCTTCCTGCCATGTGGGCCCCCCAGGCATAATCTGATGCATCTGTTAAGATCTGCCTGGCAGTGGGTAAAGCGAATGGCTGTCCCTTGTTGCAGTGACAGGCCTTCGCCCACCATCGAAACTCCTGTTGCAGGCAGGGAATGAGGGTAATTATTGTGTTTCCAGTCTGTGGCAATGTTGAGTCCAAACACTTTTTAGATACCACTGAAGTTTCCTCATATGCAGTCTTGCATATGGAATTAGCAGAATGCAGGATGCCATGAAGCCCAAAGCCTGCAGAATTTGTCTTGCAGATAACTGGGTCATTGTTGCCAACATTTTGAAATAAGTAGTCAGTTGTCTTTGTTTGTCTGGCGTGAGATAAGCCATCTGGGTAGTTGTATTTAAGCTTGCACCCAGGAATATTATCTCTTGGGAGGGTACTAGTTTTGATTTCTTTTAGTTTACTGTGTACCCTAGGCATGTTAGTAATCATTTTATAAACGCCAGATGCTGTAGTAGAATGTCCTTGTTCTCTGCTTGAATAAGGCAGTCATCCAAGTAAGGATATATTTGTATTCCTCTTTGTCTGCAAAATGCAATTACTGGAGCCAGGCATTTTGTGAAGACCCTGGGCACAGTAGATAAGCCAAAGGGCAGTGCAGAGAATTGGTAGTGCATTGAGCCAGCTATGAATCTGAGGTATCTTCTGCATGATTGTCTGATTGGGACATGCAGGTATGCCTCTCTTAGGTCTAAAGTCACCAGCCAAGCCTTCTTGCCCAGCATGGGCAGAAGCTGCTGCAGAGTCAACAATTTGAATCTTGGAATATCCAGATATGTGTTTAGAATAGATAGGCCCAGTATTGGTCTCCAGGCATTGTCCTTTCTGGTCACCAAGAACAGTCTTGAGTAAAATCCTTGTCCCTGCTCTTGCTGTGGTACTTGCTGAATGGCCCTCATGTCCATGAGGGATGACACTTGCTTTTGTGCCTCTGCCCATTGATTTTTTGGCAGGTCTGGCAAACCATTTGCCCTTGGCAGGGTGTGAAAGTGAAACCTGTTGGCTTGTGACACTATATCCAAGATCCATTTGTCCTGGGTTATTACGTGCCAATTTTGAGAAAAAAGTGCTAGTTTTCCCCCTAAAGGTGCTGCCAGAAGATAAGTGCTTGGGGCAGGCAGGGGGAAGTCATTGGGACTGTTTCCTGTATGGCTGTGAGATTTGTCTTCTCCACTTTTGGAGGTAGAAGTACCCCATTGTTTAGACCGATATGAGCCTTGGGGCTGGGATCTGCCTCTAGGGCGTCTTTATCTGCCTCTTTGTGGCCTGTCTGGCACTGGAAAGGACAAATTCTTTGTAGGCCAGTGCCTGCTAAATCTTGGCGGCTGTACCTGTAAGAAATCCTTGACGGTTTGCATAGATTTAGCTTTGTCCTCCATTTTCTTCAACACCTCTGCTGCTTTAACACCAAACAAAGTATCATGCTGTAATGGAGCATCTAATAATTTTGCTTTAACATGATCGGGCAGATTCTGTTCCTTTAACCAAGCATGCCTCCTGATAACAGAACCCGTAACAGCGGCCCTGCAGGAGGCCTCCAGAGAATTGCAAAGTATGCTTTCCCACTTGTTCAGCTGCATGCAATAAATCCTGTATTTCTTTGTTTTCTGCACAGTCAGAATTTATCAACATTTTCAGTTTAAGCAGTGACATAATATATTGCTGATATTTAAGCATATAAAACTGACAATTTAAAGCCCTTATAGCCAAGGTAGCAGAAGTGTAAATCTTTTTTCCCCATCTGTCCAATGCCCTAGAATCCCTATCAGAGGGGGTAGGGTTTTTTGCAGTGGAAGCCTTGACCCCTTTGGGACCCTGAGAGATAGTTTCTGGGTCAGCAGCAGGGTTCTTAAAAATATAATTTATGTGAATCAGGAACCCTGTAGTATCTATGTGGCTTAACAGGAGCTGGAGTTAAAGAGTCAGGAGTCAGACTGGACTCTGAAAATTCATCATCTACAATGTCTAACACAGGTGGAATAACAAGGGGCCTGTGCTGAGGTAGTAAAAGGAAGTCTCTGAGCCTTTTCTTAGATTCTGAATAATCTTGGCTCTCCCAGTGGAAATGCTCCCTCATGGTATGCAGAGTTTCCCCAAAAGAAAAATCCTCAGGAGGAGAGGCTGAAGGGATAGATTCTTCAGCATCAGAATCCTCATAGGGAGGAAGAGAGTATTCCTGATCAGAAGAGGAATCAGAAGAAATGGAAACCTGATCTGAAGATTCATATTCTGTCTCTTGCCTAGGCCTCTTATCAGGAGGAGGATGGGAACCCCTGATCAACGTAATTAGGTCTTCCATTTTGAGCATCTGTTTTTTAGGCATGGAGGCCTGTCCATGGGGCTGTTGTACTTGTTTCTTTGTCTTTAGAGGAGCTTTAGTCTTTGCCTTTGAAGCTGAAGTCGGTTTAACATATAACTATGTAGGCCTGAAAACACCCTCAGAAGCCGATGCCTGCTCAGTGGCTCTGAACCCATCTGAGGGAATAATTTCCTAGGTTCCAATACCTTGAGTTTCCAGCGGCCTAGTCGGCTCCACATGGGAGTTGGAAGCGGCCTGCGGCTCTAAAGTAGCGGGCGTCAGGGGCTGCAAAAGCGCCTCCTCACTAAGAACTGGCGAACCGGCGACTGGCTTAGAAGAAGCCTCGTCATCAGTTTTGGACCTGGGATGCCTGTCCTTTGCTTTTTCTTTGCGTTTCTTTTGAATTGCGGTAGTCGGATGACTATCCAATGACATTTTGTAATTAAATCTTTTGCCAAAATAGTGAAATGCAAAATCGTACCGACGCTTAATAGTGCGTTGGTTAAATCTAGCACAAAACGAACAATTTGCAACGTCGTGATCAGGGCCTAGGCAAGGAATACAGTAAGAATGGAAGTCCTTATGAGGTATTTGTTTCCCATAAGAAATACAATTATTAACGTTTTCTGACATCGGTCTGGAGCAAGAAAAAAGTTTCCCCAATGGGGTACTTAGCTTTTAATGAAGAATTCGGATCTGAAATTCGAACACGAAAATCTCAGGAGTCGGCCGACTGGCACTTGCGAACTGCTTTTGCTTTGGGCACCGCGTGGCAAGAAAGACTGAAGAAAATGGCGTTGGCTGCATCTTTTATACCACTGGCGCACTGACGTCAGGGAGGAGGCGACAGCAACCGACGCCAGACCTAGACTTTGGAAATCAGGCTGACTGTGGGTAGCCTGCCAGCAGGATAACCCAATTGTAATGACTGCAACAGTGAAATACAATGAACATCACAGAGAAGACAGTCATCAAAAAGTGGAGTAAATATGGGACAACAGTGACATTGCAAAGAACTGGACATCCCTCCAAAATTGATGAAAAAGACAACACGAAAACTGGTCAGGGAGGCTGCCAAGAGATGTACAGCAACACTGAAGGAGCTGCAGGAATTTCTGGCAAGTACTGGTATACTCCATGTGACAACAATCTCCCGTATTCTCCGTATGTCTCGGCTATGGGGTAGGGTTGCAAGACAGGAGCCTTTTCTTGCACAGAAAAACATCCAGGCCTGGCTAAAATTTGCAAAACAATACATCGTCTCTCAAAAGTACATGGGAAAATGTGTTATGGTCTAATAAGACAATGGTTGAACTTTTGGCCACAATTCCAAAAGGTACATTTGGCACAGCAACAACACTTTGCATCACCAAAGGAACACCATCCCCACAGTGCTTTGGGGTTGCTTTTCTTCAGCTGGAACTGGGGCTTTACTCAAGGTGAAGAGAATTATGAACAGTTCCAAATACCAGTCACTTTTGGCCCAAAACCTTCAGGCATCTGCTAGAAAGCTGAAGATGAAGAGGAATTTCACCTTTCAACAAGACAATGACCCCAAGCATACATCCAAATCGACAAAATAATGGCTTCACTAGAAGAAAATTAAAGTTTTGGAAAGGCCCAGACCTAAATCCAATAGAAGATCCGTGGGTGACAGAGAGGGCTGTGCACAAGAGATGCCCTCACAATCTGACAGATTTGGACTGCTTTTGCAAGGAAGAGTGGGCAAATATTGCCAAGTCAAGATGTGCCATGCTGATAGACTCCTACCCAAGAAGACTGAATGCTGTAATTAAATCAAAAGGTAATTCAACAAAGTAATAGTTTAAGGGTGTGCACACTTATGCAACCAGCTTATTGTACGTTTATTTTTTATATTTTTCCCCCAACAGATTTGTTTGTTTTTCAATAAAATTGTACAGGTTATAGGTCACATTAAAGGTGGGAAAAGTTTTGAAATGATTTATTGTGGTCTCATTTTTTTATATCACAAAAACCTGGCATTTTAACAGGGGTATGTAAACTTATATCAAGGTTTAAGTCTTTAAAAAAGGTACATTTGGTGCTGTTTGTTTTGCAGATATGCAGGAGGTATATCAGGGTGGAGTCTGATAAAGTACAGTTTTGTACCTACCATAAATGTAGATGTTCGAGTGTTCACCCTGCTGCAGTCATTACACTTGGGTTATCCTGTCGTCAGGCGGTCCCGCAGTCAGCCGTATTTCCAAAGTGTTGGTCCAACATCGGTTGCAGTCGCCTCATCCCTGACGTCAGTGCGCCAGGGGTACATATATTGCAACAGACGCCATTTTCTTCAGTTTTTCTTGCCCCAGATGTCAGGTGCCCCCAAAAAGGTGATCCAAATCAGTACCAAATGGTGTGAACACTGTGCAAACACAAAATCCCTTCAGCTATAAGCAAATACATCAGTAAGACATAGCAGAGGTTTAGCCAGTAGATCAGAGGGGTTGGAGGGAGGGTAACCTGGACTGCAGTAGGGTGAACACTTGAACATCTACATTTATGGTAGGTACAAAACTATACTATGTTCATCCTGTTACCCTGCTGCAGTCATTACACTTGGGTTGAGTTCCAAAGCTAAGGTAGGGTGGAGGCATCATAGAGGGTTAGTGGAGGCAATGAGGCCCTGCAGAACTGCAGTGGCGAAGCCTGCCCTGGACTTAGAATAAAGAGGTAAGTGATAGTTTTTGGTGAAGGTGTGCACTGAACTCCAAGTTGCAGCTTCTAAGATTTCCTTGGTAGGAACCCCCCTGAAAAAGGCTGTAGAAGTAGCTGTTGCCCTGGTAGAGTGGGATTTAATGGTAGGAGGAACTGGTTTCCCATGATGGGTATAGCAGAATTGGATGCAATGGCCTATCCATTTAGAAATGGTTTGCTTGGTTAAGGCCTTCCCTTGAGAGGCTGTAGCATAGGAAACAAAGAGCTGGTCAGTTTTTCTGAAAGCCTTAGTTTTATCCAAGTAGTAACAAAGCTGCCTGTGAATGTCCAAGGAATGCAGGAGTCTCTCACCTTTGTTCTGGGGATTGGGGTAGAAAGTGGGTAGGTGGATGGTTTGATTTAGAGCTACACTGGAAACCACCTTAGGCATGAAGGAAGGATTAGTTCGTAGAGAAACTCTGCCTTGATGAAAAATGAGGAAAGGTTCCACTGCCATAAGTGCCTGCAATTCTAAAACTCTCCTAGCAGAAGTTATTGCCAGGAGCAGGGCAGTCTTCCAAGATAGGAACTGAAGGTCTGCAGAAAAAGCTGGTTCAAAGGGAGGTAGCGTTAGTTTTTCCAGAACAAAGTTGAGGTCCCATGTTGGTGTTGGAGCTCTTCTAGGTGGTCTAATGTTTTTTGCCCCTCTGAGGAACTGCCTTAGGAGGGGATTTGAAAATAAAATGGATTGGTGTCGTAGTGAGCTGAAATAGCTGAAGCATGGATTTTAATTGAGGAGAAGGAAAGTCCTTTATGCAACATCTCAGCTAAATACTGCAGAATGTGAGGCATATGAGGCTGAGTTGTGTCTTGGCCTTTAGCTTGGTTCCAAGCAGAAAACCTTTTCCATTTGTCTGAGTAAGCCTTCCTGGTGCTTGGCCTCCTGGCTTCTAGAATAACATCCAGCACTGCTTGTGAAAGAGGGGCTGGTTGGATGCTTAATTGATTTGCCATGCAGCCAGGTTTAAGGTTTTTATCTGGCTGTGTAGAATCTGCTTGTCTTGCTGCGTGAGCAAATGAGGTATTTGAGGCAATATCCATGGTGGGCTGTGAGCCATATTCTTCAATAGCGGGTACCAGTGCTGGCGTGGCCAGTCTGGGGCTATGAGAATCATTCGAGGTTTCTCCTTTTTGACCTTCAAAAGAACCTTTGTGAGAAGAGGTAATGGAGGAAAGGCATATACTGTCAGGTTTTTCCAACTGAAGGAGAGAGCGTCCACTTTCCAAGCTTGATGGTGGAATGTCCTTGTACAAAATTTTGTCAGCCGGTAGTTTTGAGGACTGGCAAACATGTCTATATTTGGTAGGCCCCATCTTTGAGTTATCATTGTAAATATTTGTGGGTCTAGCTTCCACTCGTGAGGATCTTTGATGTTTCTGCTTAGGTCGTCTGCCAATGTGCTTTTCTGTCCTGGCAGGAATTGAGCTTGTAACTGGACTTGGTAGGCCAGAGCTGTGTTCCATAATATTACTGCTTGCCTGCAAAGAGGGTAGGAATGTGTGCCCCCTTGTTTGTTTATGTACCACATTACTGTGGTGTTGTCCGTCTTTATTGCAAGTTGTCCAGGCTGTAGTAGATCCTTGAAGGCTGTCAGAGCTTTCTGTACAGCTAGCATCTCCTTTTGGTTTATGTGCAGTTTTCTTTGTTCTGCAGTCCATAGGCCTTGAATGCAGTGCCCTGCCATGTGTGCCCCCCAGGCATAGTCTGAAGCATCTGTTGTGATTATTTGCCTGGGTGGAGGCAAGGTGAAAGGCTGACCCTTGTTGAGGTGACATGCCTGTGCCCACCACAGAAATTCCTGTTGAAGGCAGGGAATGAGAGATATTACTGTGTCCAAGCTGTGGCTGTGTTGAGACCATACGCTTTTTAGGTACCACTGTAATTTCCTCATATGCAGTTTTGCAAATGGTATTATCAGAATGCAAGATGCCATGAAGCCCAAAGCCTGCAGAATTTTTCTAGCAGTTAATTGGGTCTTTGTTGCCATTGTTTTGAAATATTGAGTTAGTTGTAATTGCTTGTCTGGTGTAAGATAAGCCTTCTGGGCCATTGTGTCCAAGCTGGCACCCAGGAATGTCATTTTTTGTGAGGGTACTAGTTTTGACTTCTTTTCGTTTACTGTGTACCCCAGACAATTCAGTAGATGCTTCACAAAAGCCAGATGTTGTAAAAGAATGTCTTTTCTTTCTGCTTGAATGAGGCAGTCGTCCAGGTATGGATATATTTGAATTCCTCTTTGTCTGCAGTATGCAATTACTGGTGCCAGGCATTTTGTGAATACTCTGGGCGCAGTAGATAAGCCAAAGGGCAGAACAGAAAATTGATAATGGGTTGAACCTGCAATGAAACGGAGGTATCTTCTGCAACTTTGTCTGACAGGGACATGCAGGTATGCCTCCTTGAGGTCCAACTTTACCAGCCATGCTTCCTTGCCCAACATGGGAAGTAGCTGCTGTAGTGTTAGCATCTTGAATTTGGGAACTTGTAAGTGTTTAGAATTGAAAGGTCCAGAATTGGTCTCCAAGCATTTTCTTTTCTGGGTACTAGGAAGAGTCTTGAGTTGGTACCCTTTGAATGGCTCTCATGGCCATGAGAGCTGTAATTTGTTTTTGAGCCTCTGCCCTTTGATTTTGTGGCAGGTTTGGCATTCCTCTTTTTATTGGCAAGGTGTGAAAGTGGAATCTGTATCCTCGTAAAATTATGTCTAGTACCCATTTGTCCTTTGTGACTATGTGCCAGTTGTCTGCAAATAGTGCTAGCTTCCCCCCCAGGGGGGCTGACAAAAGAGCTTTGTTTGGCCAGTTGAGGTGCAAGTCATTGAGTTTGCCTTTTGGTGGGTTGAGACCTGTCTTCTCCTCCCTTCTGGGTTGGAATGCCCCATTGGCGAGGTTTATACTGAGCTTATGGTTGTCCTCTGCCCCTTGGGTGCCTGTATTTACCCCTCTGAGGCCTGTCAGTGGCTGGAAAGGACCAATTTTTTGTTGGCCAGTTTCTGCTGAAGCGAGGGGGTTGTACTTGTAGGAAATCTTTGACTGTCTGCATTGATTTTGCCTTATTTTCCATTTTCTTTAAAACTTCTGCTTTAACACCAAAAAGAACATCCTGCTGTAAGGGAGCATCTAATAGTTTTGCTTTAACATGATCAGGCAGACTTTGTTCCTTTAACCAGGCATGCCTACATATAACTGATCCAGTGACAGCTGCTCTGCAGGAGGCCTCTAAAGAATCAAACCCACATTGCAAGGTATGTTTGCCTACCTGCTCGGTGACATGCTACAAATCCTGTACTTCTTTCAATTCAGATTGTTGAGGGAGGGTGGTTATCTTTTGTTTTAACCGAGAGATCAGAAATTGCTGATACTTAAGCATATGAAATTGACAATTTAGAGCTCTCATAGCTAAAGTGGCTGAGGTATAAACCTTTTTCCCCAATCTGTCTAGTGCTCTTGAATCCTTTTCAGAAGGTACTGGATTTTTAGCCATAGAAGCCTTAGCCCCCTTGGGACCCTGGGAGATAGTCTCTGGGTCAGCTACTGGGCTTTTGTAAAGAAATTTGTGGGAATCAGGTACTCTGTAGTATCTGTCAGGCTTGGCCGGAGCAGGAGGCAGAGAGTCAGGGTTGAAACTGGATTCTAAATAGACATCATCCACAATGTCCAAAACAGGAGGGATGGCTAGAGGTCTGTGTTGGTGGAGTAAAATAAACTCTCGGAGCCTTTTCTTGGAATCAGAGTAATGCTGACCTTCCCAGTGAAAATGTTCCCTCATAGTGTGAAAAGTTTCCCCAAAAGAGTAATCTTCTGGAGGGAAAGCTGAGGGAATAGAGTCCTCAGCATCAGAATCTTCATAAGGAGAGAATGAATAGTCTTGGTCCTCAGAGGAATCCTAAGAAATAGACAGTTGGTTCAGAGGAAGCAGATTCTTCCTGTAGTCTAGGCCTTTTGTCAGGAGGAGGTTGAGACCCCCTGATAAGAGAAATCAAATCTTCAGCCATCTTGAGCATCTGTTTCTTAGGCATAGGGCCTTGAACATGAGACTGAAGTGAAGCCTTTTTCGGTTTGGAAGGAGTCTTCGACTTGGAAAACGTTTTGACTGAAAGAGTAGTCTGTCTGAAAACGCCTTCTGAAACCGATGGCGTTGCAGAAGCACCGATGTCCTTAGAAGGTAAATTGTCAGTAGGGCCTGAAGTAAAAGGCTGCGTCGGCCTAGTACATTCCGTCAAAATATCTGTAGCGGTCTCGGTTTCTTGAACTGCGGTAGCCAGAGGCTGCATCGGAGCCTCACTGATAACCGGAGACCGGAACAACCCGAGGCCTCGGAATCAGGCTTAGGCCTGGGATGTTGATCCTTATCCCTGCGCTTTTTGTGCACGCCGGTAGTCGGAAGCTCCGACGGCATGTTATAATTAAATTTTCTGCCAAAAAAGTGTCGTGCGAAATCAAATCGTCTTTTAATAGTACGTTTATTAAATCTAGCACAAAAACGATAAGAAGTGATGTCGTGATCAGGTCCTAGGCAAGGTATGCAATAAGAATGAAAATCCTTATGAGGTATTTGCTTCCCACAAGAAATGCAATTGTTCACTTTTTCTGACATCGGTCTGAGGCAAGAAAAGTTTCCCCAACGGGGTACTTAGCTTTATAGAAGACTTCGGTCTGAAATTCGAATTCGAAAATCTCAGGAGTAGGCCGACCGGCACTTGCGAACTGCTTCTGCTTCGGGCACCGCGCGGCAAGAAAGACTGGAGAAAATGGCGTCGGTTGCAATATATGTACCCCTGGCGCACTGACGTCAGGGATGAGGCGACTGCAACTGACATCGGACCAAGACTTTGGAAATCCAGCAGACTGCGGGACCACCTAACGATAGGATAACCCAAGTGTAATGACTGCAGCAGGGTAACACGATGAACATTGCCTTGTATGCCAGGTATAGATCTCCCCTCAGCAGCCTGTAGGAGACAGAATATAGAGAGAGGGACTTGAGGTGGTCTGCATAGGACATGGTACTCACACCATGTATTCTTTTAGGAAGGAACCTGTGTGGACATTCCAGTTGTTAGATGTGCCTGGTTAGGTATATACTAAAGGGGGCATTGTACTCAATGACAGGTCTGATGAATACAGAGGAACAGTGCCTCCTTGGACCTAGATGACATACCTTTGTTTTTAAGTTGCACAACATAGAACGATTTCCTTTACTGTAGACACATGATGGTGAAAGGCTAGATTATTGTTTGTGTGCGTCTCCAAGTCCGTGACTACTGCGTGAAATCTTGGGGGTGCATTGTCAATATGATAGCTACTAGGGGTGGATAACTTCCTTAAGGATACATCTATGCATTTCTTGGTTTTTACTTTTAGTCCATGACTCTGACATTCAGTTATGTCTGAGTCAGCCCTTTCTGGAGAACGTTTGTTTTGGTAGGAGATTCTATGACTGCTCCAAATTGGCAACTGTCTGTAAATTTCTTCACTGTAATGACTTAATAAAAGAAAATGCCAAAAATGAGTGGTCCCAGGACCGATCACTGAGGGACGCCACTTGTGACTCGCCTGTTTGTAGAGGTCAAGTTACATCTGGCATAAGTCAAAGTATTATGGGAAAGAGAAAGGGTTGAGGGAGTACAAGATCACGTTGATACATCAAGCCCCATTGGTAGCCATGTTGAGGAAAAAAGGCTAAAATTACAAATAAAGCACTTAGAGTAATTCTGAGGTGTTAAAATAGGACAGGAAACAGTGTGAGTGAAAAAAATTGTTTTTTTTAGTTTTAGGGTGGAGTTCTCTTTAAATATATTGCTGGGTGTTTTTGTTTTTTTTGTATTACTTTTGGCAATCACATCTGGTATCCAGAAATGGCTGCCTGTTGGAGTATCAGGAGGTAGAATGGCTTTCAGCTTTACCCAATTAGAGTGATGTTCTTCAGCATGGGAGCTTGAGTGTTAAAACTTCCATTTTCCATAGTGTTGCACACTGAAAGACTCTGTTCTACATTTGAATGAACCATAAGCCACTGCAAATGCTGAATTGTAGGAGTTCAAAATAACATGCTGCAAGTATGTGAAAATAGTTATTTTATTTACCATGCTGTGAGCTTCCTAGATGAACTTAGTAAATTTTCTGTATTTTGCTTGTATGTTCTATATTGTTAGAGGTAATGTGGTGTCCCATATTATGGGGCTAAAATATTGAAAACTATGGGATGCAAACAGTAAAAGAAAGGAAATGGCAAGCAGATGCATTTCACATTTAAGTGACCATTGCTTTTGACTTGGTGGAAGGTGTGAACAGAGTTTAGTGTATGACTGATTTAAGTTGAAGTCCATTGCTGTAACTGGATGTTCTTTCACTTTTAATAGCAGAAAACAAGATTGATTTGTGGGCAGTGGAAACAATATACATTATCCACAGCACAAGCAACACTTGTACGTATTTATTTTTATTAAATTTCTGTGGCAGTTAACATTGGGGCAGGATGATAGTTTCCATTTTTTTCTCAATTACACATTAAAACTACAGATAATGTGGGTATAATTGTTCATGTCAAGTAATGTATAAAAGCTAAGTCAGTTACATGATCACTTCTGAATGATTACTGATATTGCATGTTGAGTGGGGACAATATATGTCAAACAGCAACAGCAACATAGTATGTCAGAAGTAGCTAAATGACTTGCAATGAAATTTCAGAGAGAAATGACAAATGTACAGCCTTTCAGTGAAGGTTCCCTGGGGCTTTAGTTTGTATGTCTTTGCTGCAAGGTCTGACATTTTACAATACACTTTCATTGGGGTGCTATAGTGAAGTTTGGTTCAGTACTCTCAGTACAACAGTGGTCTGAATAATACTTCACTGGTTTGTCACTTCATCAGATGCAAAAATATAATTTATTTCTTCTGAATATAGAATTTGTTTTTTTATCTCTGACTGTATGACCCCTCTCACCCTCAATTAGAGTCATGGGTAGTAAACTATATTACAAGATGATATATGTGTGTGTGTGTGTGTGGGGGGGGGTCTACATTAAATCAGCGAACGGTTAAAATATGGAACACTGATTTATAGACCCTTTAAAAGGGAAAGCTGACAACCTCAAAGGCACAGAACAGTGATTTTTTTCCCCCAGGGGAAAAACAATCTCTTTTTTTTTTGTGTGTGTGGAACAAAATTCAAAACACAAAATAAAGTGGTGGGCGAACCCCCCACACCCCCCTACTTAAATATACCAACTCTGGGATCACACCACTGTGGAGGAAATGGCAAAGTCCCAAAAACGGCCCAGCAATTTCCATGTGATGCTTTCATTATTTTTGGTCCCCAGATCTCATGGTACCATCCCAGCTCCCAGTGCCCCACTTCTATGCTGAGTCTATTCTACCAGCCATCCTCCTATCCCAAAACTTTTCTGGCATTTTCTGGACAGAGTCAAGGATCCTAAAGGTACCCTGGGAGTTCAACCATCTGTGCTTCCTTCCTGGGGAGTTTCTTTTTATATGGTCTACCTGCTTTCCCTTTACCCATCCCCACGGTCATTGACTACATTTGCGGATAACTCTCCTGTACTGACCAAATGTCACCTTATAAAGCATTATCAATAAGCACCGTCCCTCCCAGGATAGGCATTCCCATCCCTCCCTGCTGCTCTCCCAGTCACCTGAGCCACTAATTGAACACAGGTCAGCTGGGCCATGGTTAGGGCTTTATGCCAGTTGGGCAGGGCAGCTGGGCTGTAGTTAAGGATTTATCTATCTGCGCCACTTCAGTGGCAATTTTCATTTTTAGATTGATCTATTTGGTGATGGTGGATGGTTTTCAGTAGGGAACATTTACTTCAGATTACGCTTTTCATGATTAAAAGCTCATTATATCTTATAAATTCTGCTGCAACTGTTGGGCCACTATGAAGGATTGTGAATACCACTATTGAAGAAGGGAGTTATCCCTGTATTTTCCCTATTAGAGTTTGCATGAATTTACTCTTTTTGATAAGTTCTAACAGTTGCAAAAACTATAAACAGAAACAGTTACACAGAAGCAGAAGTTGGGTGGTTACAACACACACACATATTCACATGCACATACACTGGCGTAAAATACTGCAACAGAGACCACTATTCCATAAAGTAATGAATCTTTATTGAGCAGAAGAAAAATACTGGTGAAGACTCTTTTCTGTATACATTGAAACAATAGAACTATTTCTGTTAGCCCAAAAAACAGTTTTGTCATAATCTAAAGGTGCTTTTCATCATCTTTCTTCTTTTCTGACTTCCTAATAGAAGATGTCTATGCTTCCTTGGGGTATTCTGGAAGGTCTTCTTTGTTGTAACACAATTATACAAACCACTATTCCATGGCCAAACTCCCATATCATTAAGAGGCCATCTTCTCTAATAGGCCCACAGCCCACCTTTAACAGCATAAATTTCATTTATTTATTTATTTAATAAGAAGTTATGTACTCACCATAACGTTCCATCTGAGTAGGTAGTTTCATTTGTCTGCAACCTGTGGGTCTTGGATCCGATATCGGATCCGAGCCGGCAACTTGTTTCAAGCTAATGGATCCAAGCTCCTAGCTCCTCCCTTCACCCATAATCCCCTGCTAACCCTCCATGACGTCAGATCGAGTTTGCCCCTCAATGTATATCCAACAAAAAGATATCCAACTACCAGTAGATCCGAAGAAGGCCAGGGGGAAGGAGGGGGGGATGGTTGCAGACAAATGAAACTACCTACTCAGATGGAACGTTATGGTGAGTACATAACTTCTTAATCTGAAGTAGGAAGTTCATTTGTCAGCAACCTGTGGGACAGAGTCCCCAGCTACATGCACCTTGGGTGGCCATCATGCAAGGATATTACGAAGCAACGCAGAGCCAAAGGATGCTCTCCCTCTAGAAAGCATGTCTAGTTTGTAGTGGTTAATAAAGGTACGAGATGAAGCCCAAGTGGCTGCAGAACAAATATCATCCAATGGAACTCTAGACTTGAAGGCCGCAGAGGTAGAAATGGAGTGGGTGGAATGAGCACGAACTGCTTCGGGTGCGGGTCTACCTGAGGCTTGATACGCCAATAGGATACATTGAGAAATCCAGCGAGATAAAGATACTTTTGAGATAGCTTTCCCCAAGTTAAACTTGGCAAAGGAAACGAACAGCTGGTCGGATTGTCTATGGCCAGCTGTCTTATGAGTATAAAAGCGAAGCTGCCTATGAACATCTAATGAGTGCAGCGTGTACTCTCCCTTATTCTGATATTTACGGAAGAAAAATGGTAAATTTATGGATTGATTTATGTTGGTTTCTGATGCTATCTTGAGAAGAAGAGAGGGATTGATCGTGAGGTACACTCTATCTGGGTGAAAGATCAGGTAATGAGGCTTCACAGAGAGAGCTTGAAGCTCTGACACTCTTTTTGCTGAAGTGATGGCTACAAGGAATGCTGTTTTCCATGACAAGAATTTGAGATCTACTGAAGCAGCGGGTTCAAAGGGTGGAGCAGTCAAGGCTTGAAGAACTAATGTAAGATCCCAGGGTGGCACGGCTTCCTTTACAGGGGGTCTAAGTAAAAAGGTGCCCTTGAGAAAGGTTTTACACAACTTGGCCGACATCAAAGGCCCTGTATCATGTCCCACATGGTAATGTAATATGGCTGCCAATTGCACTTTGACAGTTGAACAGCTAGCGCCTTCCTGAAAGAGTTCAGTTAGGAAGTCTAATATGGATGGAAGAGGAGCCGTAAAGGGATCTAGATCATGATGTTCCACACAGATGGAAAAACGTTTCCATTTACTGCGATACACTTTCCTGGTGGAGGGCTTATGCGCTGCCACGAGGATGGCTTTGATTGGTGAAGAGATACCGGGAGTCCTTACTAGGAGTGGAACTGGAGCAACCAAGCTGTCAGTTTCAGATTGTCCAGGTTTGGGGTCGGTAAGTTCGACGGATGGGAGATGAGATCCGGAGTGGGATCTAGAACCCAAGGGTGATTCACAAGGTGAGACCACAGGTAAGGGAACCAAATTTGCCTAGGCCAGAATGGGGAAATGAGGATCATCCTGCTCCCCAACCGTGAGGCTTTCTGTAAGAGTTGTAGCATTAGTGGTAGAGGAGGATAGGCATAGAGTAGACCGGGTGGCCAAGCATGCACCAGAGAGTCTCTTGGAGTTTCCCCTGGAGGGGGGATTAGAGCGAAGAAATTGCCGCATGTGGTGTTTGATGGAGACGCAAAAAGATTGCAGCAGGGTTGCCCCCATGTTGCGAATATCTGCTTCGCTACTAGTGGATTGAGAGACCACTCATACGGGGTAAGGAGGGTGCGAATGAGCTTGTCCGCTAGGATGTTGATCCTCCCAGGAATGTGCGTTGCAATCAGAAAGTGGTTGGAGGAGATCGCCCATTCCCACACTCTCATGGCTTCGCGGCATAGAGGGTAAGATCTGGTTCCTCCCTGTTTGTTGATGTACCAGACCACCGACATGTTGTGCGACTGAATTGCAATCGTTGCTGTGGGGAGGAGGTCCTGAAGTGCTTGCAACGCAAACAGCACCGCTCTCATCTTCAGAACGTTGATATGCAGGGAGGTCTCTGTATCATTCCACGTGCCTTGGACTGTCCTGCCTGAATAATCCCCCCCCCCACCCGAAGCGGGAAGCGTCCGTGGTCACTGTGGCGAGAGGGGGAGAGGTGCAGAAGGGACGGCCCATATGGAAGTTCGAGGCTTGGAGCCACCATAGTAGCGCCCTCCTGCAAGCCTTGCTGATAGCAATGGGATGGTGGAGAGAAAGGGATAGAAAAGACCATTGCACTAGAAGAGTCCATTGCAGTACCCGCATGTTCAAACGGGCGCATGGAAGGAGCGTAATCGCTGCCGCCATGGAGCCTAGTGCCCTCAGGACCAATTCCGTTGGTGAAGTCTCTGATTGGAGGATAGCCCGCACATGGAGTTGTAAGTTCCAGATTCTCTCGGAAGTTAGGAAGGCTCACAACTCTCTGGTGTCTATTCTGGCACCTATGAATTCTATGACCTGCGTTGGAGCCAGAAGAGATTTGTCGACGTTGATAGTAATGCCTAACTGTGGGGCTAGACGGAGAAAGAAGTCTCTGGCTGAGCAAAGTAGATGCCTTGTTGGTGCGGTCAGGAGCCAGTCGTCCATGTACGGAAAAACCTGTATTCCCTGGAGTCTCAGGTGGGCCGCAATCACTGCTAATACCTTGGTGAACACCCTGGGGGCTGTGGTGAGGCCAAAGGAAAGGACCCTGAACTGGTAGTGACTGGCCCCCAGCCGGAAGCAAAGGAACCTCCTGGATCGTTTGTCTATTAAAATGTGGTAGTACGCATCCTTGAGGTCTATGGAGTACATCCAATCGTTCTCCCTTAAAAGGGGGAGAATAGATTGAAGAGTGACCATTCGGAATTTTTCCTTGGTTACTGACAGGTTCAAGCGGGAAAGGTCTAGGATCGGTCTCAAGTCCCCCGTCTTTTTTGGCACCAAAAAGAACCTGGAGTAGAACCCTAATCCGAGCTGGTCTTGGGGGATGGGCTGGATGGCTCTTTTTCTTAGCAGCTGCTGAATTTCTGCAGCTGCGGCCTCCCTCTGATCGGGTGGTATATTGGGGAGGTTCTTGGATTTGGGGACATGGAGTAACGGTATTACGTACCCTCTGGATATAATGTGAAGCACCCAGCGGTCTGTCGTGATGGACTCCCATGCCGCTAGGTGTTCCAAGAAGCGCCCCCCGACTGCCTCCAGAGTGGAGCAGCCGGGCAACCCCTCAGGGCTGCTGCACGGGCCGCTCAGAGAAAGGTTCTCTGGACCCAAAGTTTCTCGGAGCCCCTCTGCCCCTGGGGCGGCATCCTCCCTGTCCTCCTCTGCCACAGTAGGACTGGTTGTCCGGAGCGGGTTGCGAATGTTGTGATTTTGGGAACCACATTTCTTCTGACCCTTTTGGTTCCTTGAAAAGGACCGCTGGGGAGCAGAGAAGCGGACTCAGACGGCAGACAACGTCTTCCCGTCCTTCTCGCTCTGGACAAGTGTCTCGCGAACTGTTTTGCCAAACAGGGCAGAACCATCGAAAGGGGCATTCGCAAAGGATGCTTTAAAAGGCTCCGCAAAGTCACAATGATGGAGCCAGGCCTGACGTCACATGACTAGGCCTGCTCCGCTAGCCCTAGCGGCTCCCTCTGTGGCATGGGACAATAGCCACATAGAGGTGTTTGAAATTGATCTCAGAGTGGCCATTCGGGTGGAGTACAATTGGTTGTCATCCTCCCACATGGACTCAGGGGGGATGCAGCGTATTCTTTGATAAGATCCCGCTGCATCCTGATGACATGTGCCATATAGTTCTGAGACCTTACCGAGAACGTCGCTGAACTAAAAACTTGCTTCCCTAAGCGGTCCATCAAGCGGGTCTCTTTGCTCGGTGGATGGACTGAGGGGCACTCCTGAGCCAATTCCCTCTTCGTGGCTGCCGCCGTCAACATGGCATCTACGGGGGGCCCTTTACTCCAGTGTGATCGGTCTGAGGGGGGGGCTAAGTATTTTATCCGGGCATTTTGGTATTGGCTCCACGGTGTCCGGATCCTTCCACACCCTGGTGGTAATGAGGTTCACCAGGGTGTCGGCCGATGGGGACACCCAAGAGGTAGACGGGCCTGCCTCGAATGCCTCCAGAAACACGGACTCGTCAGAGGAAGACTTGGGGGCAGACCACCCGCCTCTGATCCTCAGCATCTCCATGATGTCTCCAAAGGAGACATCCTCAAGGGGCGATCTTGGGGAGCCTTCCCCTTCCTCCAAGTCTGTGTCCTCGGTTAAGGACTCAGGGGAGTCCACGTGCCTCCTTTTGCACTTATGCTTGCGGGGCACTTCCTCGGGGGGGCTGTCCGAGGAGGCCTCGCCAGCAACATCTTGTTCCAATGGAACCATCTGTGACATCGAAGCAGGCTGTCCCTTTGGCCGGGTGATGGAAGCCTGGCCCAGCAGAGAGGGAGTGCAGGGAGGAGCCGAGACAAGGACCGGGGGTCCGGATGCTCTCAACAGAGCCCTCTCCACAACATCGAAGTCCGAGGGAGAGCCACTCTCTATTGGATCCGAAAGTCGGCTCCCACTCGGATCCGATGAAGGGATCGGAGCCGGCGCCGAGACCATCGGATCCGAAGGACCAGTGCGCTCTGACCTGGACGGAGCCGAAGGCACACTGAATCCCTCGGATCCGAAGCTCGGGCCATGGCTCCGAGAGATCGGATTCGACAGGCTCATGGGCAGGGTTGGATCCGAAGTACCAAGTACTGTCGGCGCCGACCCACCCCCGGCTGCAACACTGCTCGGCTCCGAACACTCCGAGCCCGGATAGCGGGTCGGAGAAGGAGCAATAGGATGGAAAAAGGGTGTTGAGCTCCCCCCTGGAGGGGGGGGAGGCAAGAGCACTCCCATCTGCAGCTGGGCCTGGATGAACCTTCGCATCATCCGGTCCAGGTCTGCATCGGACATGCTAAAAGTAGATCTCAAAGAGGTCACCGAAGCAGGCCTGGAATGCCGCCTCGATAACCTCGACGAAGATCGGGTCTCCTCCTCCTCGGGCCCCGGGGAGAAGCAAGGGGATCAGAGCTGAGGAGGAGGAGACCTAGAAGCAGTGAAGGGAGAAGCCCGCTTAGCTGGCGGGGCCGAATCGGAGGTCTCGGCCCGCCGCTTGTGGTGCTTCTCCCTCCGTTTATCCCTCCTGGCCTCCCTGTCCTCCGACACTTTAGTGGGAGTTTGAGTCCCGGATGGAGGAAGGGGGGCAGGAGTGGCAGCAACCACAGGCTGTGGTGGAGCCACGGGAGCAGGGCCGAAGCCAAGTCCGGGGGTAAAAGTCCCGCTAAGACCAGCTTCGACCTCCACTCTTTCAGTGCCCTGGGGTTGAATGCTGCACAGATGGTACAGCCTGAGGTAAGGTGTTCAACCCCAAGGCACCGAACGCACCGAGTGTGGCCATCTGCCGGGGAGAGCTTATGGCCACACTCGGTACATTTAGTAAAGATGGCTTTTGGGGCCTCAGCCATACTTAAAAGAAAGATATACTACACAAACACACAGGCCCCAAAAAAAACAACACACACGCACACTCTAACGACCAGCGAAGGGAGGGGAAAAATAAGTAAAGTAAATATATTAAAGGGTTCCTAACACTTACACACTTTTTATTTTTAAATAAAAAAGAAAATTTATACAGAAAAACACAGTTAGATACTACTTAGCTGATGAGCTCAAGGGAATCCAGCTATCCACAAGCACAGCAAACTAGATCTGAGGTCATGGAGGGTTAGCAGGGGATTATGGGTGAAGGGTGAAGGGAGGAGCTAGGCGCTCGGATCCATTAGCTTGAAACAAGTTGCCGGCTCGGATCTGATATCGGATCCAAGACCCACAGGTTGCTGACAAATGAACTTCCTACGTCAGATCATTTGTTAACTGGGAAAGTCTGACTTGGAACTTAACTGATTTTCAGAGGCAGCCCAGGGAGAAACACTCCATGTGTGCGTCTTTGAAGGTGGGAGGAAACCAGAGCAGCCGGAGGAAACCCACACAAATGCAGGGAGGACATGCAGACTCCACACAGAAGGCACTCCAGCCGAGAATTGAACCAGATAACCTCTTGCTATGAGGCAACAATGCTTTCACTGCACCACTGCATCATCAACTAAGTTAACTAAACCTTTCTAATACAAAAATCTGTTGTAAAGAAACAATATTATTTAGACTATGTACAAAATGCTTTATTTACATCAGTGTTATTTACATTTCCGTCTGTTCAGTTTAGTGACATTTTGACATATCATACTGCAATAGCTCCCACAATACGTAATATTCACATGCTTAGATATATACTATGGATTTTGATTAAACTGGACCCAGAAGTAACTGAAAATACAACTTGTAAGCCGAGCAAAATATGCTGTATCCAAATCTGTGTAGTATACGTTGCAGAAATATATGGTCTTACCAAAAGAAGATGTCAATGTACAGATTTCACTGCCACTCACAGAAAGTCGAAAGATAGTTCAAACTATGTACATTCAAAAAGTACAGTTGTGTACACTTACCATAAATGTAGATGTTTGAGTGTATTCACTGTTGCAGTCATTACATTTGGGTAATCTGCTGGCAGGTTGCCCTCAGTCAGCCTGAATAACAAAGTCTTGGGTCCTGTGTCGGTTGCTGTCCCTTCTTCCATGACGTCAGGGGTATAAAACATGCAACCGATGCCATTTTAATCAGTTTTTCTTGCCCCAGATGTCAGGTGCCCCTAAAATGGGGTGTAAAATATATACATCTATAAATGCATGTAATTTAGAACACAAAAAATATACCTCCAAATAAAAGCAAATACAACAAAAAGGCTTTTGAGCATAGTAACAGAAAAAAAGAGGTATAAAAAGAGAAAAATAGGGGGCTGGCGGGTGGGTAACCAGGACTGCAACAGTGAATACACTCAAACATCTACATTTATGGTAAGTGTGCACAACTGTACTATGTTCTTCGTGTTTCACTGTTGCAGTCATTACATTTGGGTAGAATCCCAAAGCTATGCTTGGGAGGATGGAATTATAAAACATTATGAGCAGCTATAAGGCCCTGCAGGACAGCAGTGGCAAAGCCTGCTCTGGATTTAGAGAGCAGAGGTAAATGGTAATGCTTGTTGAACGTACAAACTGAGCTCCAGGTAGCAGTTTCGAGAATGTCTCTGGTAGGAACCCCTCTGAGAAAGGCTGCAGAAGTAGATGCAGCCCTGGTGTAATGGGATCTGATCCCCTTGGGGATAGGTTTACCATGATGCATGTAGCAGAAACGAATACAATGGCTTATCCATTTTGAAACTGTCTGCTTTGCGATGGCCTTTCCCTCTACCCCTGCAGCAAATGCCACCAGTAGTTGCTCAGATTTTCTTAGGAGATTTTGTCCTTCCCCTTGTTCTGTGGATTTGGGAAAAAAGTTGGCAGATGAATGGTCTGATTAAGAGCCACACTGGATACCACTTTAGGCATAAAGGATGGATTGGTCCTGAGCGCTACCCTGTCTGCTAGAATCTAATAAAGGCTCCACTGCCATGAGAGCCTGTAGTTCTGAGATCCTTCTAGCTGAAGTGACTTCTAAAAGAAAAGCTGTCTTCCAAGAGAGAAATTTTATGTCCGCAGTAGCAGCTGGCTCAAAAGGAGGCAGGGTGAGTTTTTCCAAAACAAAATTGAGGTCCCATGCAGGAGTTGGTGCTCTCCTTGGAGGTCTTAAATTTTTGGCCCCTCTAAGATACTGCTTTAGCAGGGGATGAGAAAAGAGGGAAGGCTCTGTGTTGTAATGAGCTCAAATGGCAGAGGCGTGGATTTTTATGGAAGAGAAAGATAGGCCCTTGTGAAGCATCTCAGTTAAATACTGCAGAATCTGAGGAATATTGGGCATTTCTGTGCTTATTCCTTGTGCATGATTCCAGGCACAGAATCTTTTCCATTTATCAGCATAAGATTTTCTGGTGCTAGGCCTTCTAGCCTCGAAAATGACATCCATCACAGGTTTACTGAGAGATGTAACTGGTGAAATTAGTTTATTAGCCATGCTGCAAGATTCAGAATTTGGAGCGGAGTGTGTAGAATTTAAAAGTTCTGCTGAGACAGTAGATAAGGTGTCTGAGGCAGGTACCACGGAGGAAGGTGTGACATATTGCGTAGGAGTGGGTATCAATGTTGGCGAGGCCAGTCTGGAGTATTCAGAGTCATTTTTGTTTTTTCCTGTCTGACTTTTAGTAATAACTTGGAGAGCAGAGGGGGAAAAACATAGACTGATAGGTTTTTCCAGCTGAAGGTTAGAGCATCCACTTTCCATGCTTTTTTTATGATGGATTCTTGTGCAGAATTTGTCCAACTGATAGTTTTGGGGTGAGGAAAAAGATCTATGTCTGGGCTCCCCTATTTGCGTGTCAACATGCTGAAGATTTGCGGATCCAGTTTCCATTCGTGTGGGTCCATAAGATTTCTGCTTAGTTCGTTTGCCAGAGTATTTGCTTTCCTGGCAGGAACTGTGCTTGTAGATGTATTTGGTAAGACAAGGCTGTGTTCCACAAGGACATGGTTAGTCTGCAAAAGGGGTAAGAATGGGTAAACCTTGCTTGTTTATGTACCACATGACTGTGGTTTTGTCCATCTTTATCAGTAATTGTCCTGGATGAAGAAAGTCCTTGAAAGCTGTCAGAGCATTCTGTACAGCTAGCATCTCTTTCTGGTTGATATGCAGGTGCATTTGATTTGGGCTCCATTCACCCTGAATGCATCTTCCTGCCAGATTCGCCCCCCCCCCCCAAGCATAGTCTGATGCGTCTGTAGTCAGGGTTTGGGTGGCAGGGGGTGGAATGAATGATAGTCCCTTGTTTTGGTGACAGGCCTCTGCCCACCATAGGAACTCTTGCTGTAGGCAAGGAATGATAGGAATTATTGTTTCCAGGCTCTGACAATGTTGACTCCATAAGCTTTATGTACCATTGAAGTTTCCTCATATGCAGTCTTGCATATGGAATTAGAAGAATGCAGGAAGCCATGAACCCCAAGGCCTGCAGAATTTGTCTTGCAGATAACTGGGTTTTTGTGGCCACTTGTTTGAAGTAAGTCATCAATTGGATTTGTCTGGCGTGAGGTAAGCCATCTGGGCAGTTGTATTCAAGCTTGCACCCAGGAATGTAATTTTTTGAGACAGTGCCAGTTGTGATTTATTTTCGTTTATGGTGTACCCTAGGCAAGTTAAAAGCCTTTATAATGCCAAATGCTGAAGAAGTGTGTCTTTGTTTTCTTCCTGAATTAGACAATCATCCAGATAAGGATAAATCTGAATGTTTCTTTGTCTGCAAAATGCAATTACTGGTGCCAGGCACTTTGTGAAAACCCTGGGCACAGTAGATAAAGCCAAAGGGCAGTGCAGAGAACTGGTAATGCAAATAGCCTGCTTTGAAGCTGAGGTATCTTCTGTAAGATTCCCTGATTGGGATATGCAGGTAAGACTCTTTTAAGTCTAAAGTTACCAACCAGGCATCTTTGCCTAGCATAGGCAGCAACTGTTGTAGAGTCAGCATCTTGAATTTTGGAATGGCCAGGAAAGTATTTAGAATGGATAAGTCCAGATTTGTCTTTTCTGAGTACCAGGAAAAGTCTTGAATAAAAATGTTGTCCTTTTTCCTTTTCTGGTACTGGTTGAATAGCCCCCATATCCATGATGGACATAACTTGTTTCTGGGCCTCTGCCCACCGATTTGGAGGCAGATCCAGCCATCCGTTTGGAATTGGCAACGTGTGGAAATAAAATCTGTATCCCTGGGATACTATATTTAAAATCCACTTGTCCTGGGTAATTAGATGCCAATTTTGTGCATGAAGTGCTAGTTTCCCCCCAAAGGGGCTGCCAAAAGATAAGTGCTTGGAAATGGCAGAGGAAAGTCACTGAGACTGTTTACCATGGGGGGGGGGGGGGGGGCTTGCTACTTCCAGATTTGGAGGTGGAGGCACCCTATTGTTTTGTTCTGTAAGTTCCTTGTGACTGACACCTGGAGACTTTGTAGTGTCTGGGTTTGACCTGAGCGGCTCTGGTGGATACTGGAAAGGACCAATTCTTAGGCCAGTGCCTACTGAACCTGGGTGGCTGCACTTGCAGGAAATCTTTTACAGTTTGCATAGATTTAGCTTTGTCTTCCATCTTTTTCAAAACTTCTTCTGCCTTATTACTAAATAGACTGTCCTGTTGTAAAGGAGCATCCAACAATTTTGCTTTAACATGATCAGGCAGATTTTGCTCTTTGAGCCAAGCATGCCTTCTTATCACAGATCCAGTTACAGTGGCCCTGCAAGAGGCCTCCAAGGATTCAAAACCACATTGCAAAGTATGCATTCCAACTTGATCAGTTCAATGAAATAAATCCTGTAACTCTTAATTTCCACACAGTCAGAAATCAACAATTTTCTGTTTAAGTAAGCCCATGACATGCTGCTAATATTTAAGCATATGCAATTGACAGTTTAAAGCCCTGATTGCCAGGGCTGCAGACGTGTAAACCTTCTTAACTCATCTATCCAGCGCCCTGAAGTCTCTATCAGAAGCTTTGACACCCTTGGGACCCTGAGAAATTGTTTCAGGTTCAGCAGTAGGGTTTTTAAAAAAAAATTTGTGGGAGACAGGAACCCTGTAATATCTGTCTGGCTTACTAGCAGCAGGGAATCAGGAGCCATTCTAGATTCTGAGAAAACTTCAACAACAATGTCTAGAACAGGAGGTATAGCCAAAGGCCTATGCTGAGGAAGGAGGAAATCCCTAAGCCTCTTTTTGGATTCTGAAAAATCCTGACTCTCCCAATAAAAATGTTCCCTTAAGGTATGCAAAGTTTCTCCAAAAGAAAAATCCTCAGGAGGAGAAGCAGAAGGGATGGATTCTTCTGCATCAGGGTCCTCATAAGGTGGAATAGAAAATTCCTGATCAGAAGATGACTCAGGAGAAATGGAAACCTGATCTGAAGATTCATAATCAGTGCCTTGCCTAGGCCTCTTAGCAGGAGGGGGTTGGGAACCCCTGATCAAGGTAATTAAATCCTCAGCCATTTTAATCATTTGTTTTTTAGGCATAGGGGCCTGAACAAGTGGCCCGTGTGTTGTTTTTTTAGACATAGACATTGGTTTTGGCCTTGTTTTTGATGATGGCGTCAGTTTAATATACAAATCTTTAGGCCTGAAAACACCCTCAGAAGCCGGTGCCTGCTCAGCGGCTCCGGACCCATCTAAGGGAGAGACATCTGCAGGTTCAATACTTGAAGTGTCTCGCGGCATACCGGACTCCGAATGGGTCTCAGCAGGGGCCTGCGAATCAAAAGTAGCGGGCATCAGGGGTTGCGAAAGTGCCTCATTGAGTACTGGTGAACCAGCGACTGGCTTAAGAGAAGCTTCATCGTCTTTTTTTTACCTCGACGCTCTGTCTTTTTCTTTGCATTTTATTGTGAATTCCAGTAGTCTGATTGCTAACCGACGACATTTCTGGATAGTTAAATCTTGAGCCAAAATATTTAGATGCAAAAATATACAGACGCTTAATAGTGCGTTGGTTAAATTTATCACAAAACTGACAGCAAGGCACATTGTGCTCAGGGCCTAGGCATGGAATACAGTACAAATGAAAATCCTTATGAGATATTTGCTTCCCACAAGTAATACAATTATTAACTTTGACTAACATCGGGAAGGAGCAAGAAAAACTTTCCCCAACGGGGTACTTAGCTTTAGATTGAAGACTTCGGTTCTGAAACCTGAAAACAAAAATTTCAGGAGTCTGCTGACCGGCACTTGTGAACTGCTGATTAAAATGGCGTCGGCTGCATGTTTTATACCCCTGATGACCTGACGTCATGGAAGAAGGGACAGCAACCGACGCAGGACCCAAGACCTTTATTCAGGCCAACTGAGGGCAACCTGCCAGCAGATTACCCAAATGTAATGACTGCAACAGTGAAACAACGAAGAACATCAATGTAGTTATTGCAGCTAAGCACTGAATTTCCACTGCTCTTTTCGACAAACACACAAAACCCTTGCATCCATCTGAGCTAAACACCTCTTTGGCAAATGGGACCTCAGTTTAACATATCATCTGAAAGGTGGCAGATTCAGGAGTTTATAACTCTCTTGTGCTGTACTGTAGTGCCATTAATGGTAAATTAACCCAAGTACCTTGGGTAGTGAACAGACATCCATTACATAGTGGATGTGCCTGGAGAGCATATAGAGAAGTTACTAAGTAAAAGTGATGACACTTTTAAGAGATGCCTTCGAAGTACAGGATTTTTCCCAGCAAAGAAGGAAGAATCAAATGGATGAGGGTGTGAAGGCCGCCAGCCTAGCTAGATAGAATTTTATAGATAATTCTGTAATCTGTAAATATTATTGTCTTAAATGGTAAAAAAAAAAAAAGTGTTACAGGTGGAACTGGAAAAAATGTAACAGTGCACTCTGCTGTAAGAAAGCTAAGTCAAGCATTTTATGACTGTCTTTGATACTTAAAGTCGGCTCCGGCCAGTCTAGATGAAGGAATTCCTGCTATTGTTTGTAATGGCCAGAATTGTCCTTAAAGGCTTTGCTTCCTGAGCTGGTGTGAGCTTACTAAAGAATGCAGCCGGTTAGCCTGGGAACCCCAGGGAAGTGTGACGAATGATGTAATGTGAACCAGAAATGTGATAATCAGACAGCATTAAGCATTTTTGTCTGGACTATCCAACTCATCAGCACTGTCTTGCTCTATATATAAGTTATCTTAGACTTGCATTTTCTCTTAGAAATAGCTAGAAACTAGAAAGATTAGACTAAGTGTTTTTCTGTGATGTCAGAACTGTACTACTGAATTATTTTAAGTATAGCTCTGTGATCTCTGAACTCTTGACTAGCACTGCGCACTAGAAAGTATTGTCTTGTGTTTTTACTATTAAATATTTTTAAACCTTTCAACTGTGGCTGTATTTTGTAGAGACCATTTAAGCTCTCTAGAGCACTTGCATGCCTTTGGTAAAATTGTACAAAGCCACTCCAATAGCTTTACCAGTGGGCTATAGTACCAATTGGATAATAATATTGCTCAGTAATAATTGGACACTCTTTTAAGGGCCTTTGGGCAGCTGATAATTATTAGCTGGGTGGTGGCAGTGATTTCTACCGTACAGTCTGGGTAAAAGGGGCACAGCTGGAGAACCTGTGTCAGCCTTTCCCACGAGTGTCTGTGTGGTTGTATAAACTTATCTCAAAGTGTGTGTGTGTGTGTGTGTGTGTGTGTGTGTGTGTGTGTGTGTGTGAAAACTACTTGGGCAGGGACACGAAGCACTGGTTGGACAGAGAGGGTGCTGGAGGTTTTAGCTTGCCCACTAGGCTGAGATCTGGACCCTATAGATGTGCCAGTGGGGAGTCTTACTGGGGGACCTGGAGAGCAAGGGAGTGACCAGCTCCGGACTGACTGTGATCTCTGTGTACTCTTAAGGGAAATTGCACTTTACTCTGTGTATTTGTTATCCTTTCCTCCTATATGAGACGCTCCTCACTGGTGTTAGTGGTGAGGATTGAGGCTCCTTGATTGCTGGCCCAGGGCACGGGCATCACAGACAGTATAGGTACAGGTGGCTGACATGATGTTGCTTCACGTAGCATATCTAGACACTCACAACAGCAGACATGCAGAACTTTGTGATTTAAGAGATCTCAAAGTACAGCTGTTGCTCTTTGACATAAATGATTTAATTTGATTGGAGCAGAGTCCTAGGATGCCACCCCAATATGTAATTCACTTTATTGGAGTAACACTCACAGATCAATTAAAGGTGTGCCTGTGCACTCACCCTAGAAATACAGAGGGGCTGCACAGTTTTGGCTGAAAATTGTTGGTTGGCATGTGACAGCATAGAGTGTCCCTTTCATCATGCCAAAACAAGAGCAAATGGCTTAGAAATGGATACAAAGTGGTCTAGATTGCTATTAGGCATAGCTTTTAAAAAAATAGTGCTAGACATAGCTTACAAGCTGATGAAGACCATGACAATTCTTTTGTAGCAGAAAGTGATAATCAAAAAGAAGAAAACCACATGACAGTATGATCAGGAATACCATGCATATTAGAGCACAGCTGCACTCTCTCAAGTTCATTTACTATTTACGTATTTGATATTTGATTAAAGAATATAATGTTGCATAACCTCAGTAATATACAGTCAAAATACAGACTGAGGTACCCTTGTGTTTAACATCCCTCTGTAACAAAGTGAGAATGTAACCCTTGTACTGAAAAGAGACTTTCTTATCTAGACATAATGACAGGTAGCACAGTATTAAGGAATGGTTACTGCAGTACTGACCATCATTATTTTACAGAACAGTTTTCCAATGTGCGCTACTTATCTTCAGTAATATCAGTAACACAGGGTTATCATATGTCCCACATTATACAAGACAGCCACTGCCTGGGCAGTTTTGTCCTGTGAAAAATCATCAAAAATGTCAAATATCAGAATCAGAAATACTTTACTGATACGGCAGGAAATTGTTGAGAATTTTAGGACAAAAATGTTTCCAACATTTCCTTTAATGTATTCATAAATCCAATCCATTATCATGTCTTTGAAACATTTAAATATTATATGAAACTATAAATAAATCAAATTCTAAAAAAAATGAGCTTTTATTTTGGCAGTAAACTGAAGCCCAGTCCTTTGCACTGGTTGCAGGTGTGATTTTGTCCTACAAAATCTCACATTTTCTTACAAAAATCCCACTTTGGGGACCTGGAGATGTGGCAGCCCTATAGTAACACTTTATATAACTGTGCAAAAGCAGTACATGAAATCAGGACACAACACACATACAAGGAAAACTGTCTTGTGTTGATTTGCCATGAAGGGCAAGGAAATACAGTATGAGGTAGTAAAGAGGGTAGGATACTAGTTGTGTCACTGCTCTGATGTTGCCTTCATGTGAGTAATGTGGAACAGCAATAACAGTTTGAAAAGCGTCATGTAGAACCAAGGATTGTCAGACAGGGAATTAGCCACTCATCAGGCAATACAGACAGAAAAAAAAAATCATTTCAGTTACTTGTCTATAGATAGCACAATCAGGTACAAATGCATACAGTTGTAAGGTAGAAAGAGAAAGAAAACTGTTTAAGAGCATATACAATGCAGAGAGTAAGTCACCAACATGTAGCATGTATAGTAGATATGCATGAAGACAGCACAAAATACAATATGAAATTAAAGGAATGGATGAGTGTGTCTGGCCCTTTGTTCAGATTTCTGCAGAATGCCCAGATTGTCATCTGATATTTTTGGTCTGTACCTAATAAAATTTGCAGTTTTCCTCCAAATCAATGACGATGAAAGTCACTAAATAATGGCATATACTATGAGCTCAGACTTCTTATCCTTCAGAAAATGTATGCTAATGCAAATTGTGTTATTCTAGCAACTTTCTGAGTTTATATGAGCAATGTAGACTACAAAATAAAAGGAACTGAAGACCGTCTACTCATGTTTGAACCCTTTATCACACATATGCCTTTTTACAGAGCTATTAACAGGTAGGAAAACCATCACACTTGGCTAGTATTCAGAGATCAATCTAAACATGAAAAAAGAAAAGACTGTTTCTACTACTGTTTGAAATTTGCATCTTTCTGACACTTTCTACAGAAGCTAGGGCATGTGTGTCATAAAATCACTGCACTTAGCTAGCATTCAGAAATCAGCACAAAATAAAATATGAAATGAAATTAACAGAAAACTCAGTTTACCAATGTTTTAACTTTGCATTGTTCATATGCTTTCCTGCAGGGTATTAGCAAGTCAAGTCATAACATTCCTGAAAAGCTAGTTTTCTCTGAGGATAAAAAGGACAGTTGAAACTAATGAATGACTCAGTGAGAGCTGTTGTGAGTACAACTACAACTAGAGATGGAATCTGCCTACCACCACTGAAGATTCCTGTAAACACCCTCCTTCAACCCTTGCAGCCAAAGTTGGGACATGCTCAGAAACCCAGAATGAAAATGTAAACAAAGACCAGAATAAAAAAAAAAATCCCTGGGACTGTTAAGCTGGCAAACTTACTAAAAGTAGCTTAACTTGCTTCTTAAATGGCGAATAAATGAATGACATGGATGCTTACCAAGAAGAAAAATATTAGTGCCAAACTAGAAGAAGTTAATACATTGGAAAGCCAACCTCAAAGAGTGAAACTGGTTGAAAGGGTTTAAACAAGGAAATGAAAATGAACATTTTATAGGATAAAATATACAAGATGTAAACAGATTTAAAGCAGAAATCTGGAAGAATATATTAACACTGATGATAAAAAATGAGACAGTGAGGACACATAACAAAACACTCCAATAAGCTAATGTACAAAAGTCTGAACAAGAACAAACAAAAAATTGCAGAGTATGAGGTACTACAAAAAGAAATGAGGAAAAATCTTGTGAAGACTGAAGCCAAAGTCCACATTTCACCTAAATATCAGACAAATCAGAGAGATCTAATTAATTAACATTTACGAAGGAGCACTTAGTTGGAAAGAGATACCAACTCAAGATATATTAACAGAGAGAGATCACTGAGTATATGCCCCAAGGCAGTCTCCAAAAAAAAAAAAAAAAAAAAACACTGGCAAGACTACAAACACACACACAAAAACAGCTGGCAGAAAGGAAAAGAACAAAAGATGACATACAATCTTACAATCTTCTTCCATGTACAAAAAAAATTGCTGAAACTTAGGAAATGTACTTAATAGTTCCAAGAACATAACAAGCACATGAAAATGGACTTTAGGTAGGGACACTTAGCATGCTATCATAGGTTCATAGGTTCATACTAGGCTATCTGCCCTAGGGCATTTATAAGCCTAGCCAGAATGTGTTTGGCTTTCGCCACCCATTTTAAATTTATTTTGCTATCCCCTTTTTCGAGGTTAGTATAATGTGCCTCTGTCTAACAGTGACACAGAAGTGATACCCGGGGTAAACCTACGATCTCCCATCCACTCATCAAGATTCCTCTTGAAGAGAGTCAATGTGGGACTCTGCCTAACCTGGACTGGGATTTTATCCCAGAGTGAAGGGAGCCTCTGGGTTATGAATCTGTCCCCCCAGCATGTCCTATTTATTTCAGTGCTGAGGTTCAAGTCTCTCGAGCGAGTAGCTCGATGGGATTTGGATTTTCTGAGGTGCAGCATGTCCATTAATTCCGGGTTGGACATGGCTTTATACGTCAGGCACAGATCGCCTCTGAACAGGCGGTATGCCACTGAGTAGAGCTGGAGTTTCTTTAACCGGGCAGCATATGGCATCTGTTTGAGCCCTTTGATCCTCTTGGCGAGGTACTTTTGAGGTCTTTCCAGTTGCTGCAGGTGTCTGGTAAGGTACATCCCAAAAGGGGCATTGTACTCAATTATAGGCCTGATGAGGGATGAGTAAAGAGGCACGATGACTTCCCCTGATCTAGATGTGAATCCCTTCATGATTAGGTGGGCCATATAAAATGTTTTTCTAACCACTTTGGCCACGTGGTTGTCAAATGAGAGATTGCTATCAACTTGGGTCCCCAGGTCCCTAATTACTTCTTCTGTACTTAATGGATTACCACCTATGTGGTAATTTGTGGGCACTTTGTTTTTGCCAAAGGGGATGACTATACACGTTTTGGCATTTAGCTTGAGGCCATGGCTCTGGCACCAGTTGTTTGTTTCTATGAGGCCCTCAGGATGGTAAGAAGAGAATTAGGTGCTAAGAGAGCTCGAGTAGTTTTTTGACCCAGGAGGCAGAATTGGCAGGAAGATTCAGAAACATGATGGTGCAGAGTAGAAATCCCATTCTGCATCACTCAGCTTCAGCAGTTAACATGAGCTCCTATTTTGAGCTGCCTAAATTGTAGCAATGTAAACCCTGAATACTAAGTTCTTAAAAGGACAGCAACAGGTAAGTGGTTGAGACTATAAACAAACATGTTTATTTAAAGTGTTAGAGGTACAAAAATGTAAGTGAAAGAATACAATTTAAATGCAAGTACAATAAACTGATAATGAAAAGAAACTGCTAAAAAATAAGGCTTACGAGAGTAGATGTGAAAATAAAATGTGACAACTGAAGGCATCCTGTAAGGCAGAGGGCTAGAAATAAGCAAGTTTAAAAGTTTAAATTTTCTGTTTGGAAATGCACACTTAGTTATGCAAGGGTGCATGCTACACCACTGTACTGGAATAGGCTAAGCATGTATGGGGAACAACTAATGACAGCATTAGCTAACACTATAGAAAGGAAATGTTAAAAGTTCATTTGTCATTTACAATGTATATGGTTTTTGGTCTGAAGTGTGGGATTTGGGAATACAGGGTGTGTGTAGATAAAGTGTCTTTTTCATGAGCATATATGAAACACACTGCAGTGTTTAAATAATAAGAAATCCTGTGAGCCAGATGTGTGGAATAAGAATACATTTAAAATATGAGAAGATATAAAAAATAAACCTCTGAGCTGTAACCCTGAGACTTTGCCTGGCAGGTCACCTTAACACATGGCAGATTTACTGTCCAAGTTAAAACCAGTAATGTAAACTGCAGTGAAATTTCACTGGGATAGTGTCTCGCGTTCAGTGAGCTATACAGCAACAT
The DNA here is from genome assembly GCF_019279795.1 of Protopterus annectens. Lineage (NCBI taxonomy): Eukaryota > Metazoa > Chordata > Ceratodontiformes > Protopteridae > Protopterus > Protopterus annectens. The sequence continues at coordinate 1,692,710,817 of NC_056739.1, forward strand.
CTTTATGCCACCATGTGTGAAAGGGTTTTCAGAGTTATGAATTTTAGATGGCTTATTATTTTATCTCTTTTTCACAGTGTTTCTACACATTCTTATAATGATGACTTGGCAAATCTAAGAAGACAGAAATAAATACTGAAGAATTTTTTTATTCTAAAGATCATAGTTTAAGGAATACTTCAGCACTGAACATAGATGCCAACACTGGTTTAATTCTTCAAAAATTATACCCATCCATAAACAGTATAGCATATTGTATTCATATGCAACTTTTGTTAAATGACTAAAGTACAGTTGTGTACACTTAACATAAATGTTAGATGTTGAAGTGTCTTCACTGTTGCAGTCATCACATTTGGGTTATCCCTGCCAGGGTAGCCCTCGGCCGGCCTGAATACCAGAGACTTAGTATTTCTGCGTCGGGTGCTGTCGCTTGAGGACTGACGTCAGGATGTCCGTGGTATAAAGGAAGGTAGCCGATGCCATTACATCAGTTTTTCTTGCCCTAACCTGTCAGGAGCCCCCAAAGTAGGAGGCCAGGTTCTGGTGGTAGAACCGCACCTGTAGAAAATAAATACCAATATGTCCCTTGTAAGGAAAGGAAGAAAGGTAACAAAAAGAGAAAGGGGGATGGAGCAGTAGATAAGCCAAAGGGAAGCGCAGAGATCTGAAAGTGTTGAGATCCTGCCCTGAAGCGGAGATATTTCCTGCACTACTCCCTGACAGGAATGTGGAGGTAGGCCTCTTTTAGGTCCAGGATGGCTAGCCATACACCCTTGGAGAGCATGGGTAGCAGCTGCTGGAGGGTGAGCATTCTGAATTTTGGGATCACCAGGAAGGTGTTTAGAATGGATAGATTGAGGATGGGGTGCCAAGTGCCCTCTTTTCTGGGCACCAGAAAAAGTCTGGAGTAGAAGCCTTGGCCTATCTGCTCTGCAGGAATGTGCTCTAGTCCCCCCAAGGAGAGGAGAGAAGTGATTTGCTTTTGAGCCTCTGCCCGCTGATTTGGTGGTATATCTGGGAACCCTTTTGGGGTTGGAAGGGTGTGGAAGAAGAATTTGTACCCCTGAGACACAATGTTCAGAACCCACTGGTCCTTGGTAATGGTGGCCCAGGTGCTTGAGTGAAAGGAGAGTTTTCCTCCTAGGGGTATGTGAAGGTGGGCAAAGGTGAGGTCAGGAGGAGGCGAGTCATTGTGAGTTCTTACCATAAGGGGGGGTGTAGCTGAGAACTCCCTGGTTTTGAAGTGGAGGTAGCCCACTGCTTAGATCTCTGCAACCCCTGGGGCTTCTGTCTGGGGGGGGTCTCTTTCCACAGGGCCTAGGCTGGGCTTGTTCACTCGGAGCAGGAAAGGACCACAGCTTGGAGGGAAAATGCCTGCTGAACCTAGGGGCCTGGACCTGTAAGAAATCTTTAACTGTCTGCATAGATTTTGCTTTTTCTTCCATATTTTAAGACCTCTTCTGCTTTAGTGCCAAATAATTTATCTTTGTGCAAGGGTGCATCCAACAATTTTGATATGACATGGTCTGGCAGGGGTTTGTTCCTTAAGCCATGCATGTCTTCTAATGAGAGATCCAGTGACTGCTGCCCTGCAAGAAGCTTCTAAGGCATCAAAACCACAGTGCAAAGTGTGCTTAGTTACTTGACTTGCAGAATGCATTAAGTCTTGTAAATCTTTAGATTCTGCCCATGCAGGAAAGGAGGACATTTTTGTTTAAGGTTTTCCAAGGTATTTTGCTGATATTTAAGCATATGCAACTGATAATTTAGTGCCCTGACAGCAAGAGTAGCTGAGGCGTATACTTTTTTTACCCCATCTGTCCCGTGCTCGGGAATCCCTGTCTGAGGGGGTGGGATTCTTAACTGAAATTGCTTTAATCCCTTTTGGCCCTTGAGAAATGACCTCGGGTCAGCTGTTGGATTTTTAAAAAGATGTTTGTGCGAGTCAGGGACTCTGTAGTACCTGCCTGGTTTTCTGGGAACAGGAGAGACGGCATCTGGCGTCAAGCTGGATTCAAGGAAAACATCATCCACTACATCCAGGACTGGGAGGATGGCTAAGGGTCTGTGTTGTGGAAGATCCAGGAACTCTCTGAGTCTCTTTTTAGATTGAGGGAAGTCTTGACGCTCCCACTGGAAATGCTCCCTTAAGGTATGCAGGGTTTCCCCAAAGGAAAAATCCTCTGGGGGAGAGGCTGAAAGAATGGATTCCTCTGCGTCAGAATACTCATATGTGGAGAGGGGCTGCATGTCTTCATAGTCAGATGCATCAGATTCATCTGACTCTTCTTCAGACAAAATTACTGGGGACAGATCTCTTTTCCTTTCTGAGGGAGTGGCTTGGCTTCCCCTAATTAGCATGATAAGGTCTTCTGCCACTTTAAGCATTTGAGACAGAGGCAAGGGAGTAGGTGCCTGAGAATGGGTAGTCGATTTCTTGGGTGTGGTTCAGCACCTGGGCCTAATATTCTCGGTTGTTTTCGAAAGAAGGTGTCAGTTTATGTCGAGATTCGGTGTTATGAAGGACTTCCTCGGAAGCCGGTGCCAGCACAGTGGCTTTGGACCCATCCAAGGTAGAGATGACCGCAAGATCCTTAGATGAAGAAGAGTTCTGTGGCATACTGGACTCCAAAAGGGTCTCAGTAGCAGCCTGTGAATTAATTGAAGTGGGTGTCAGGGGCTGTGAAAGCTCCTCACTGAGTTCAGAAGGACTGGCGACCAGCTTAATGGAAGTGTCATCGGAAGGTTTGGTCCTGTGGGGTCTGTCTCTGTCTTTATCTTTACACTTTTTCGGAAGATCTGCTGTCGGATGGCTTACCAAAGCCATATCGGAATTCGAGGACTGTAAATGCAAATATCTGGCTACAATAAGGCCCTGATGATGAACAGTTCTGGCTTTAAAGCACAGAAGGGACAACAAGGGACATCATTTTCTGGGCCTAGACAAGTGACGCAATAAGAGTGGAAGTCCCAGTGTGGTATTTGATTTCCACAGATGAGACAATTATTAACTTTTTCTGACATTGGTTAGTGCAAGAAAGAAAGGATCCCCAACGGGGTACTTAGCTTTCGAAGACTTCAACTTCAATTTGGAAACGCACACTCAGGTAGCAGCCAACCAGCACTTGTGCGAAAGTACAGTTGGGTACACTTATCATAAATGTAGATGTTCAAGTGTTGCAGTCATCACACTTGGGTTATCTACCTGCAGGTAGCCCTCAGTCGGCCCAAATACCAGAGTCTTAGTATTGCTGCGTTGGATGCTGTCGCTTCTTCGTGGACGTCAAGTTGTCAGGGGTATAAAAACAGGAAGCAGATGCCGTTACATCAATTTTCCTTGCCCCAAATAGGGAGGTAGGTTATGGTATGAAAGACATCACAAGTAAAAAGTAAATACCAATATCAGTAGGAATACCCATACAGAGGAGAGATAGAGAAAACCAGAGGTCTGGAGGGAAACCAGGACTGCAACAGTGAATACACTCGAACATCTACATTCGTGGTAAGTGTACACAACTGTACTATGTTCTTCTTGTTTCAATGTTGCAGTCATCACACTTGGGTTGATTCCCAAAGCTGAGGAAGGGTGAAGGCAGTCAAGAAGCATTAGGGCTGGCTAGTAGACCTTGCAAGACTGCTGTAGCAAAACCTGCCATGGATTTGGAAAAGATAGGCAGGTGGTAATGCTCGGTGAAGGTGTGTACAAAACTCCAGGTAGCAGCTTCCAGGATGTCCCTGGTAGGGACTCCCCTGAAAAATGCTGTAGAGGTAGATGTAGCCCTAGTGGAATGTGTTCCGATTCCCTGAGGGGTTGGTTTTCCATGGTGCTTGTAGCAGAAATGGATGCAGTGTGCTATCCATTTGGAAATGGTCTGTTTTGAAATGGCCTTGCCCTCTGCCCCTGTTGCAAAGCTGACTAGCAACTACTCAGATTTTCTGAAAGGCTTAGTCCTATCAAGATAGAATCTGAGCTGTCTGTGCACATCCAAAGAGTGCAGGATACTTTCCCCTTTATGTTGAGGATTAGGGAAGAAGGTTGGCAAATGGATTGGTTAAGAGCCACACTGGACACCACTTTAGGCATAAAGGAAGGGTTAGTCCTCAGAGAAACCCTGTCAGCATGGAAAATAATGAAGGGTTCCACAGCCATCAGTGCTTGTAACTCAGACACTCTTCTAGCTGAAGTGATGGCTAGAAGCAAGGCTGTTTTCCAAGGGAGGAATTTTAACTCTGCTGAAGCAGCAGGTTCAAAAGGGGGAAGCGTGAGATTTTCCAGTACAAACTTAAGGTACCAAGCAGGGGTGGGTGCTCTCCTTGGTGGCCTTAAGTTGTTTGCACCTCTCAGGAGCTGTCTGATGAAAGGGTGAGACAATAGAGGTGGCTCAGTAATGTAATGAGCCGAGATGGCAGAGGCATGGATCTTAATGGAGGAGAAAGATAGGCCTCTGTGGAGTAGTTCTGCTAGGTAATCCAGGATTAGAGGTAAGGAGGGCAGTTCTGTGTCCTTTCCTTTATATTGGATCCAAGAACAATACCTTTTCCACTACTCAGCATAGGATTTCCTTGTACTGGGCCTTCGGGCTTCAAAGATGACGTCCAGCACCTCTTTGCTTAGGGTTGCTGGTGGGGTATTCAAGGGATTAAGCCAGGCTTCAAGATTTAGGGTTTGCAATTGTGGATGCAAAATCTGTCCCTCCTGCTGAGAACGCAGGGTTGGGATCTGGTGTAGGTGCCAAGGTGGCACCGTTGTCAAGCTGTGCTGCAGTGGGTACCAGTGCTGGCGTGGCCAGTCCGGGGCAATCAGAATTGTTCTTGGCCTGTCTTGTTTTATCTTGAATAATACTCTTGAGAGAAGGGGCAGAGGTAGATTGAGAGGTTTTCCCATTGCAAAGATGGGGCATCTATTTTCCAGGCCCTGCTGTGAAGGTTCTTGGTGCAGAGTTCGCTTAGCTGGCAGATGTAGGGGGAGGCAAAGAGATCCACCTCTGGGGTCCCCCATTTCTGACTCAGAAGGTTGAAGGTGCTGGGCTCCATTTTTCCACTAGTGTGGGTCTAGGAGATTTCTGCTTAAGTTGTCTACCAGTGAGTTTTGTTTGGCTGGCAGGAATTGAGCTTGCAGGTGGACTTGGATATCCATGGCCGTGTTCCACATGGCCATGGCTAACCTGCGGGGTGGGTAAGAATGGGTTCCCCCCTACTTGTTTCTGTACCACATAACAGTGGTGCTGTCTGTTTTTATCATCAGTTGTCCTGGAAAGAGTAGGGATCTGAAAGCTGTCAGGGCATTCTGTACAGCTAGCATCTCTTCTGGTTGATGTGCAGATGAATCTGACATGGGCTCCAGTGGCCCTGAAGACATTTGCCAGCCATGTGAGCCCCCCATGCATAGTCTGATGCATTTGTGGTCAGGGCCTGGGCGGCGTGGGGTTGAGTAAAAGGCAGTCCCTTGTTGTGGTTGCATGCTTCTGCCCACCAAAGAAACTCTGTCCTTAGGCAAGGTACGATAGGAATGACTGTTTCTAGGTCCGGAGAATGTTGGCACCAAAGACCAAGTACCACTGAAGTTTCCTGATATGCAGTCTTGCAAATGGAATTAGTAATATACATGAGGCCATGGCCCCTAGGGCTTGCAGTATTTTTCTTGCAGATAGCTGGGTTCTGGTGGCCATTTGTTTGAAGTGGTCTGTCAGAAAGACCTGTTTTTCTGAAGTGAGGAATGCCATCTGGGAAGTTGGGTCCAAGCTTGCTCCCAGGAATACAATCTTTGACTGGGTACCAGTTGCAATTTCTTTTCATTGCTGGTGTACCCCAGGGAAGTGAGAAGGCTTTTTACAAATGCCAGGTACTGAAGCAGCAATTCCTGACTGTCTGCCAGAATCAGGCAGTCGTCCATGTACAGGTAAATTTGGATATGTTTCTGCCTGCAGTATGCAATGGCTGGAGACAGGCATTTTGTGACTACCCTGGGCACAGTAGATAAGCCAAAGAGAAGTGTAGAGAACTGAAAATGCATAGACCCTGCCCTGAAACATAGATACTTCCTGCATGACTCCCTTATGGGGATGTGCAGATAGGCTTCTTTTAAGTCTAGGGTGACTAACCAGGCATCCTTGGCTAACACCGGGAAAAGCTGTTGCAGGATAAGCATCTTGAATTTTGGTACCACCAGGAAGATGCTGAGAACAGAAAGATGCAGGACTGGGCACCAACAGCTCTCTTTCCTGGGTACCAGCAACAGTCTGGAGTAGAATCCTTGCCCCCTCTGTTCTACTGGAACATGCTGAATAGCTCTGATATTGAGCAGGGAAAGTAATTGTTTTTGAGCCTCTGCCCACTGGTTTGCTGGAGGTCTGGAAACCCGCTTGGAGTTGGCAGTGAATGGAAATTAAACTTGTAACCCTGGGATACAATGCTGAGGACTCATCGGTCCTGAGTGATGGACATCCATTTTTTGCATGAAGGGCAAGTATTCCTCCTAGGGGCACAAACAATTGGGTAGGGCTGGGAAGTATAGTGAAGAAGTCATTGTGAGCTTTTTCCATAAGGAGGTGGCTTACCACTCCCTGATTTAGGGGTGGGGGCACTCCACTGCTTAGATCTCTGCATACCCTGAGACAGTAGTCTGGGTGGTCTGTTTCCCCTGGGTCTTGTTTGAGAAGACCTGGAGGGGGCTGGAAAGGACCAGTGTTTTGAAGGGCAATGCCTACTGAATCTAGGGGGGTTGCACTTGTAGGAATTCTTTAACAGTCTGCATATATTTAGCTTTTTCTTCCATCTATTTAAGAAACTCTTCTGCTTTGGTGCCAAACAAACAGTCCTTATTCAAAGGAATGTCTAGTAATTTTGATTTGACATGATCTGGCAAGGTCTGCTCCTTCAGCCAAGCATGTCTTCTCAGTACAGAACCAGTGACTGCTGCCTGCAAGATGCTTCTAGGGCATCAAAGCCACACTGCAAAGTATGCATACTGACTTGGTTTGCTGAGTGTATAAGCTCCTGCAATTCTTTACTTTCTGCACAAACTGGAAAAGCTACCACTTTTTGTTTAATAAGTTCCACAACATGTTGCTGGTATTTCAGCATGCGAAACTGGCAATTCAATGCCATGATAGCAAGGGTTGCAGAGGTATATACCTTCTTACCCAATGTGTTCAAAGCTCTGGAATGCCTGTCTGAAGGGGTGGGAGTGTTGGCTGTAGTAGCCTTAATACCTTTAGGCTCCGGGGAAATGATCTCTGGGTCAGAAGTAGGATTCTTGAAAATAAACTTGTGAGTATCAGGTACTCTGTAGTACCTGTCTGGTTTCCTAGGGGCAGGAGGTAAAGTGTCAGGAGTAAGACTGGATTCCATGAAAACATTATCCACAACATCCAGGATGTGGGGGCTATAGCTAAAGGCCTGTGCTGAGGCAACTCTACAAATTCTCGGAGTCTCTTTTTGGTCTGAGGATAGTCTTGGCATTCCCAATGGAAATGCTCTCTTAAATTATGCAACGTTTCGCCAAAAGAAAAATCCTCTGGAGGGTAGGCAGAGGGAATGGATTCCTCTGCATCCAAATCCTCATAGGCTGATAAGGGCATGTCTTCATAATCAGAAAGGTCAGAGCCATCGGACTCCTGGTCTGTGGAACCTGAAGGGGACTGGATTCTTTCTCTCTTTGCAGGGGAAGGCCGACTTCCCCTAATCAGTGTAATAGGGTCCTTCAGCCATTCTAAGCATTTGTTTTTGTAGCATGGGTGCCTGAGCATGCGCTTTGGTCATCGGTTTTCTAGGCATAGTGTGTACTCTGGGCCTAAGAAACTCGGTAGTTTTGGTTAGAAATGAAGTCACTGGTTTGTTTCGAACATCGGTAGAGCAAAAAACTGCCTCAGAAGTCGGTGCCTGCACAGTGTCTCCACACCCATCCAAGGTAAAGACATCCGCTGGTTCCATAGTCGAAGAAGCATCTCGTGGCATACCAGATGTCGAAAGGGTCTCAGCAGAGGCCTGCAAATCCATAAAAATGGGCATCAGGGGCTGCAAAGGCGCCTCACTAAGTACCAGTAGACTGGCAACTAGCTTAACAGAAGCACTATCAGCAGTTTTGGACCTATGCAGTCTGTCTCTGTTTTCATCCTTACGTTTTTTCAGAAAATCGGTAGTTGGATGGCTTACTGAAACCATTTCAGAATACGGACATAGACAGTGAAAGAATTTAGCAACAAAGAGAGCTCGACGACAAATGGTTAGGGCGGTAAACAAGGCATAAAACTGACAGCGAGGGACGTCGTGGTCTGGGCCTAAACAGGTGACGCAGTAAGAATGAAAATCTCTGTGAGGTATTTGCTTTCAAAAGGCAAGACAATTGTTAACTTTTTCTGACATAGGTTAGAGCAAGAAAAAAGGATCCCCAATGGGGTACTTAGCTTTAGAAGACTTTAGGATTATTCAACTCTAAAACGAAAAATTCAGGTAGTGGCCGACCAGCACTTGCGAACTGTTTCTGCTTCGCGCTCCTCCTTGGCATGAAAGACTGGTGTAATGGCATCTGCTGCCTGTTTTTATACCCCTGATGATCTGACATCAGTGAAGAAGCGACAGCATCCGACGCAGAAATACTAAGACTCTGGTATTCGGGCCGACTGAGGGTTACCTGCGGGCAGATAACCCAAGTGTGATAACTGCAACAGTGAAACACAAAGAACATCTGCTTCAGGCTCCACGGCAAGAAAGACTGATGTAATGGTGTTGGTTACCTTCCTTTATACCACTGACTACCTGACATCAGTCCTCAAGCGACACCAACCGACGCAGAAATACTAACTCTCTGGTATTCGGGCCAGCCAAGGGCTACCCTGACAGGGATAACCCAAATGTGATGACTGCAACAGTGAAACACGAAGTACATCTGAACTGGTTCAAAGACTCTTTTCAATCAAGTCCTAGGCCAGTAGTAACTTACACAAACATGAAGGAGAAAAGCAAAAGGAGATAAGGCATAAAGCACCATAAAATCACAACACATGCTGATATAGATTATCTCATAGGATGGCTGTTTGCTGAAAAAATAGAAAACACAGTGCAATAACTGCTACCCATTTTTCGACATAGTTATAAAACTAAAACTGTAATTAGAATCTAGCCTCAGTCTAATAATGGAAGATATCCTAAAACAGGGATTATATTCTCGGATGGGGATTGTGTTAAAGATGATACTGAAATATTTAAAGATGTTGCTTATATTATATTGCCTAGACAACATTTCTACAAAAATGAAAATATAGTTAGGGACCTAGGTACTCAAGATTAATAGCTTCCTCTGTTCTAACCATCATGTAACGACGACTGTTAGGAATCCTTTTATTTAGCTCTGTTAATTGCAAAAGAAATACCATCAAGAACTATACTCGGCACCGATCGGGCCAATTTCTGAGGACAGTGCACCTTTGGTACGTATCTCATTAAACATACAAAACAATGAAAAAGACCGCCTAACCAAATAAGACTACAAGCCTGAAGCCCCTGATCTACTTTAAGAGACTGGAATACACATCTCTTTATTCTGTGTCTTATAGACTTTTGAAGGGAAATCTTAGTCTTGTTTAATGCACCATTAGAGACCAGACTGTCCTGGTCATCCTTTTTTCCTTAAAGTCCAATATCTCCATCAATACTAGAACCAGGGACCTAAATCTCCACAAACAGAGAAATAAAACATGGCAGACATACAGGTTTATAACCTACCACCTCTTAAAACTCTGGAATAGACTTGCCCTCTATGCTACGCAGTAGGACTCACTATCTTCCTTTAAACAAACTAGATGACTGGATTGGTATCCACAATTTAATTGAGGACTGACTGGTATTGCTCTTTTGGAGAAAGGAGTTTGTGTGTGTGTGTGTGTGTGTGTGTGTGTGTGTGTGTGTGTGTGTGTGTGTGTGTGTGTGTGTGTGTGTGTGTGTGTGTCTGTGTATAAAAGAGAGAGTGCGACAGAATACTTGCAAGGTGAGCATGGTCACAAGACTCATAGTGTTGTAATATCTATGAATCTACAGTGACTGGTGAGCCTGGTAAGCACGTTCTTTATTCTAGTGCTGTACTAGCTACTTTCACACTGGCTTTTGTTGCCTTTGTTAGAATGTGTGACAGAAGGGAAAAGAATAGTTGTGTAAAATCTTACCATAAATATAGATGTCCTTCTCTTCCATGTTGCAGTACTCCAAACTCTTGAGTTTTCCTCTCTTGCTACCCAAATGTCCTGCCAGTATACAAAAGCTTGCAGTCACTGCTAGGTATGCAGGATGTCTGATGTTGGCAGGGGGAACGTGGACCATAAAGGTGTTGTCTGCATGTATCTTTCCTCAGAATTGAAAGCCCCAGTCAGACCCCAGTCCCAGGACAGCTGTATAGGCTCTGTGCCATCCAAGACAGTTAAAATGGAGAAAAGGGGGTAAGGTGGGAGGGAATGAATACTGCAACATGGAAGAGAAGGACATTATGGTTATGGTAAGACTTTGCACAACTATTATATGTCCTTCTGTTTTCATGTTGCAGTATTCCAAACTCTTGGGTGAGTGCCAAAGCTCAAAAAGAATAGGGTGATGGTGGAATGGAGCTACTTTCCACAAAGCCATACAAGATTGCCCTAACAAACCCCGTTCTGGATCTGGAGACATGATCCATCCTATAGTGTTGTGTGACCGTATGGGCAAATAACCAAGTAGCTGCCTCTAGGATGGCAGTAGTGTCCAATCCTTTGAAGAAGGACCCAGATTAAGCCATGGCTCTAGTGGAGTGTGCCTTAATTTTGGATTGGAGTTGTTTCCCATAGAATGTGTAGCAAAAGGATACAACTTTGGAGATCCAAACAGAAATGGTCTGCTTTGTCACCACCTTTTACCGAGGCTCTGGAGTGGAAGGAGACAAATAGCTGGTCTGATTTTCTTATGGCCGTAGTCTTGTCGAAGTTGTCTGTGAACATCAGATCAGGGGAATGTAAGACTCTCTTCACTGTCATTTTGGGGATGAGGGAAAAAGGTGGGCAATTGAATACCCTGATTTAAGGATAGCTCATTTTCCACCTTGGGCATAAAGGAGGGGTTGGTCCTCAAGGTCACACTATCCTTGTGGAAGATGAGGAAGGGAGGTGTTGCCATGAGGGCCTGGAGTTCTGACACTTCTGGCAGGTGTCACGGCCACAAGGATTACAGTTTTCCACGTACAATGCTTCAGAGATGTCTTGGAAGCTCGTTCAAAGGGGGCAACAGTGAGTTTCTCTAGAACGTAATTCAGATCCCATGGAGGAGGGACCTGCCTCCTGGGAGGGGTCTGAGGTGTAGTATTCCCTTAAGGAACAACTTTGAAGAGAGAAGGGAGGCCAGAGGAAGATCAAGAGGCAGACAGGCTGAAATAGCAGCAAGGTGTGCTTTAACAGAGGAATATGCTAACCCTGCTTGCACGAGTTCACACAGATAGGAGAACACTCAGGGGACCTCACTTTGCAATGGGTCTAGCTGTCTTTGTTGACATCACATGGAGAACCTCTTCCATTTAGACAAATAAGATATCCTAGTATTAGGTTTTTCTGGCCTCCTGCAGGACTGCTATCGCATCATCGATGTAAAGGTGCCTAGAAGGGATCAGAATTCTATCACCCACAGGGTTAGATTCAGTGATTCCAGGTGGGGATGGATCAGGGATCCTTTTTCTTGTGTGAGAAGGTCCACTATGTCAGGTAACTTGTGGTGATTGCCTCTGGCTAAATGCAGAAGGAGGGGGAAACAATGCTATCTTGGTCAAAAGGGAGCCAGCAAAATTTTTGGTTTGTCCTGCTGGATCTTCAGCAGGACTTTTTTGAAGTAATGGGAAGGGGGGGTGGATACATAAACATTCCCTTTCATGAGATGGAGAAGGCATCCCTTGTTAAGGGACTGGGTAGCCTGTTGCAAAACGGTGGCAGTTGTCTGTTCAAGGGGGAGGCAAACAGATCTATTTGAGGTGTACCCCACCTGTGTACAACATCCAGAAAAACATCCATGTGAAGCATCTACTCATGAGATTGCGACATGGACCTGCTCAAGGTGTGTGCCGAGTGCTCTGAGCTGAAGGAATATAAACTGCCTGACGGGAGATTCCATGTTGGGCTGCCAGGTCCCAGGCCTGGAGAGCAAGTCTGCAAAGCAAATAGGATTTGGTTCCTCCCTGCTTATTCACATACCAACGAACTGTTGTATTGTCTGTGAGCAACTTCACGGGCCCTTGTTTTAGGGCATGAAGAAAGGCCATCAGGGCAAGTATGACTGTTCTCATTTCCCTGATGTTGAGGTGTTCTTATCTGAAGGTGTGGGATCAGGTACCCTGCATTTTCAGGCTGCCAAAAGTAGCCCCCCAGCCCAGATCTGAGGCGTTTGTGTACATATCCTGGACAGGGGGAAGGAGCTGCAGTGGAAGTCCTGGGTTGAGTATAACCCGGTTTAACCACCACAGAATCTCCTTCCTCAGACAAGGGAGGAAGGGGATAATGAAGTCCAAGGGGTGCGAGTGTTGGGTCCATATGGACTTGAGGTACCATTTCAATTTTCTCATGCAAAGCATTACCAGACATAGCATGGGAACAATGGAGGTCATGTAACCCAGTAGCCTGAGGTATTGTCTGGCTGTCAAAGCAGTGGCTTTGAGGATGGTGCCCAGGTATTGGGTCAGGCTTTGCACTTTCTAGTGCAGGAGGAATGCCCTCATAACATCTGTCCTTATTCTGCACCCCAGGAAAACTTTGTCCTGGGAAGGACTCAGGTTGGACTTGGAAAGTTTATGATGAATCCCAGTGCCTGCAAGACGGAGATGACTTTGCGGAGTTGGCTCTGCATGGATCTGGAGCATTCTGCCTGAATCAGGTCATCGTCAGGCATGGGAAAATTTGGATCCTTTGGACCCTGCAGTAGGCCACCACAGAAGCCAGGCATTTGTGGAAGACCCTTGGAGCAGTAGAGTCCAAATGACAAGGCCAAGAACTGAAAATGTGAGGAACCAGCAGCAAAATGCAGAAATTTCCTGTAGCTGGGCCTTACGGGTATGTAGAAGTAGGCGTTTTTTAAGTCCAACATAGCTAGAAATTCCCAAGTTATCGGTACAGGAAAAAGGGTTTGGAAGAGTAAGCATGTGAAAGGTGAGGACCTGCAAGAACAGGTTGAGGTGAGAGAGATCCAGGATAGGTCTCCAGGGTCCATCCTTCCTGGGAACCAGGACAAGTCTTGAATAGAACCCCTTTCCTTTTTCCACCAGAGGAACTAGTTGCATGGTTCCTTGAGAAAAGGAGGATGTCTATGACTGGCTGGAAAAGGTTTAGTTTGGTCTTTGGGTGGCTGGGGGACCCATCTGGGAGAAGGGGAATAACCCAGGACATAAAGTACCCCTTTGTTTATGACAGAGAAGACCCACTTGTCTGAGGTAATGAGTTGCCAAAGGAGTAGACAGTGAGAGAGTCTTAGCAACAGGGGAATGAAGTCTGCAGGGGGAGGCAGTGAAGGTAGGCAGGGAGTTTTCTGATCAGGAGTTTGAGCAGACTTGGAAAGGGTCTGCTGTTCCCTTGTTCCTTTTCTGCCCGTTGAATGGGAAGCTGGAGCAGAGTGTTTCTTAATGAACTGTGTTTTTAATGGATAGTTCCTGTGAAATTTGGGAATAGGGGAGATAAACAGGTGTTTAAGGTATCGCAGCTCCTTCCCTTTCTGCTGAAGGGCCTTAAATATTTCGGCCACTTTAGATTCAAAAAGGGCAGAGTTATCCAGGGGTGCATCCATTAATATTTGCCCTAATGTCATCGGGTAAGGGCTGAAGCCTTAACCAAAAATATCGTCTTAGGACTGAAACTCAGGCAGCTGATCTTGCAGAGGCTTCTGCAGGAAAACAGCTGCAACAAATAAAGTGACTTATGATGAGAGATTAATGAGGCTAGAAATTTGAGTCTGGAAGGTTAGCTAAAAGTTTGGTGACCTGGGTCAAAAGTGTCAAGGCATACTTGGACATGTGTGTCTGGTAATTTACTGCCCTTATGGCCAAGGTAGAGGAAATGTAAACTTTTTTACCAAGGCACCCCATGGCCTTACTGTCTTTGTCAGTGGGGAGGACTGAGGTAGATGGTAGTAATTTGGATGGCTTGTCTGTGGAGACAGACAGTGGCAGGGTCAGCTACAGGGCATTTGATCAAATACTGTGCCCCTTCATGGACTTTGTACAATTTGTCAGGTGTCCGGGGAACATGTGGTTGAGAATCAAGGTTAACAGAAGCAGCATTGAATGCATCCAAGAAAACTGGTAATACTGGGGGGATTGCAGAAGGAGCAGGGGTTTCCATCTGCAGGAGCTCATATCATCTTTTTTGTACCTCAGACATTTCAGAGTAATTCCACTTAACAATATTGCCTCATTTTGGAAACTGTCTCCCCAAAGGTGAGGACCTCTGCTGGGGAATCAGCCTCTACAGAGTCATCCTATGGAGAAGCATATCCAAGAGGAGAAGGCATAGGAGTGGAAATCCTCAGAACAGGAGTCTGAGGAATCCTTAACTTCAGGTAGGAAGACATTCTCAACCTTAGGCCTGGGGCTAATAGGAAGAGGGCTGGTCTGTGGGGATCCAGACACAGCAGGCCTCAGGGCCATAAAGGCAGTAAACAGACTCTGTGAAAAAGCCTGCCAATCTGTGAGGCTTTCAGGAGAGGGGGAGAGATGCTTGGTCTTAGATTTATTTTTCAATGAAGACTTAAGAGGTATAGGCCCTGAGGAAAGCCTAGTGTCTGAAGAAGGCCTAGATTCAGGGGACTGGGAACCAAAGGAAAGGCCTGTCTGGGCAGCCATAGGAACCTATGGTTCTCCCTCGACGTCACCAGGCAACATCTGTGAACCCTCCCTGGATGTGCCTTCTGCTCGAGGTTCTGTGGCATCCCGAGGGGTACCCGCTATACCTGCTTCAGCAGACTCTAAGCATTCCCCCAGGCAAACGTTGGCCATAGGAAGGATGTCAGACAGAGGAAGGGCAGCAGTAGCAACTTTGGGCCTGGAAATCTTGGCCTTCTTTTTAGGTGGTTCCATGGGCTGACTGGATGACCCTTCCATCCCTAAAGCTAAGCATTTCAGATGCTGATTTTCTAAATATATATTCAATGCATGCAGGCAGCTGCGCAGGGTTTTAAGCACAAAGGCCTGACAGATCACATAATAAGATGGTCGCGCATAGGCCTTAGACAGAAAAGGCAAAGTTTGTAGCCATCCTTATTGGGGAGATCTGACATCTGCAATTGCACTTTCCCTTCCTGGATGACATGAAACCCCAACAGGCATGCAGTGACAAAGGAATCAAAAACAGCCCCAACAGGGCACTTATCTTTTGAAATCTGAAGATACGAAGTGAAGATGGCAGGAATGCCAACGTCTGACTGGCGGAAGAGAAGTTCTGCAGAAAGATACGTGCAGACATCCCTTTTATGGCCCACACTCCCTAGGCCAACATCAGATGTCCTACGTACCTAGCAGTGACTGCAAGCTTTTGTATACTGGCCGGATGTTCAGGTAGCAAGAGAGGAAAACACAAGCGTTTGGAATACTGCAACATGACAAAAGAAGGACATCAATTAATGTCAGAGTTAGAGAGACAAACCATATAAGGGCTCTCCATGGCAATTTATAAAATGTTGATGCATCCTGGGGTCTATCACAGACACTACTACTTGAGAGAGCAATATTCCTGACCTCGGCATTTACCACAACAGTTATGAAGAGGGGAACATCTCCGGGATCTACAAACAATGGACAATGTCAGTTTCAAAGGTGTCCTTGAAAACTGTAAGAGGGATACAGTACAGTTGTGTACACTTACCATAAATGTAGATGTTCGAATGTATTCACTGCTGCAGTTATCACACTTGGCTTATCTGTGTGCAGATAGCCCTCAGTCAGCCCAAATACCAGAGACGTAGTATTTCTGTGTCGGTTGCTGTTGCTCCAGTACTGATGTCAGGTCGTCAGGGGTATAAAAACAGGCAGCCGATGCCATTAGATCAGTTTTTCTTGCCCCAAATGTCAGGAGCCCCCAATAGGGAGCTAAGTTATGGTGCAGGAAAACACCACGAGTAAAAAGTAAATACCCATACCCCTGAAAATGGGGGGTAAAGACCTAGAGAGAATAAGGAGAGAAAAAAACAGGGGGTGGGAAACCAGGACTGCAACAGTGAATACACTCAAACATCTACATTTATGGTAAGTGTACACAACTGTACTATGTTCTTCATGATTCACTGTCACAGTCATCACACTTGGGTGGATTCCCAAAGCTGAAGAAGGGTGGCAGCAGTCAGGATGAGTTAGGGCTGGCCAGAATACCCTGTAGGACTGCTGTTGCAAAGCCTGTCCTGGATTTGGAAAGATAGGCAAATGGTAGTGCTTGGGGAAAGTGTGTACTGAACTCCAGGTAGCAGCTTCCAGGATATCCCTGGTAGGGACTCCTCTGAAAAATGCAGTAGAGGTAGATGTTGCCCTACTGGAATGTGTTCTGACCCCTTGCGGGGTTGGTTTCCCATAGTGCTTCTAGCATAAATAGATGCAATGTGCTATCCATTTAGATTAGCTTGCTTAAAAATACCCTTGCCCTCTGCCCCTATTGCAAAGCTGACTAATAAAGTACAGTTTTGTACCTACCATAAATGTAGATGTTCGAGGATCCACATTGCTGCAGTCCTAACTATTGGGTAGTCCGCTGTCCAGTCGGCCCGAATACCAAAGTATATGGCTGACGTCGGTCAGGGCGCATTAGACTGACGTCAGTACGTCAGGGTACTAATGCGCATGACCGACGTCATATCCTCAGTCTTTTCTTGCCCCAGATGTCAGAAGACCCTGAAAAGATAAGGCCAAAAACCAAAAACTCCCAACATACCTGCACCAAAATATATATATATATACAAAATATACAAAATTAGCAGAATATAACCTCACCTACACAACCACCCCTAAACACAGAGGGGAAGGAGGGAGGGTAAATTGGACTGCAGCAATGTGGATCCTCGAACATCTACATTTATGGTAGGTACAAAACTGTACTATGTTCTTCATTCCACATTGCTGCAGTCCTAACTATTGGGTAGAATCCCAAAGCAGAGGTAAGGGAGGCTGGCAAATCATAAGGAAGCAGGAACTGACAACATGCCCTGCAAAATAGCTGTGGCAAAACCAGCCCTAGACTTAGAGTAGAGAGGAAGGTGATAATGCTTAGAGAAAGTATGCACTGAACTCCAAGTAGCTGCCTCCAAAATATCCTTAGTTGCCACCCCTCAGAAATGCTGTTGAAGTGGCAGTAGCCCTAGTGGAATGAGGCCTAATCCCAGCTGGAATCTCCTTGCCATGATGGGAATAACAAAATGTAATGCAACACCCAATCCATCTAGAAATAGTTTGTTTTGACACAGGCTTGCCCTGAGCACTCAAAGCAAAAGAAACAAACAACTGCTGAGACTGCCTAAAATCCTTAGTCCTGCTCAAATAATAACGCAATTGCCTGTGTACATCTAAAGTGTGCAAAATCTTTTCCCCTTTATTTTGGGGATCTGCATAAAACGTAGGCAAATGAATAGTTTGGTTTAAAGCCACACTAGAAACCACTTTAGGCATAAAGGAAGGATTAGTACGTAATGATACCCTATCCTTATGAAAAATCAATAAAGGCTCAACCGCCATAAGGGCCTGTAACTCAGAAACCCTTCTTGCAGAAGTAATGGCCAACAAAAAAGCAGTCTTCCATGACAAGCATTTCAGTTCAGCAGTAGCTGCAGGCTCAAAAGGTTGTAGAGTAAGTTTCTCCAACACAAAATTGAGATCCCAAGCAGGAGTAGGAGCTCTATTGGGGGTCTTATATTCTTTGCCCTCTAAGAAATTGCTTGAACAAAGGATGTGAAAACAATGGTGGGTCACAATCATAGTGAGCTGAAATTGCTGCAGCATGAATCTTAATGGAAGAGAAAGACAAACCTTTGTCCAATAACTCAGTAAGATATTGAAGAGCCACACTCAAATTAGGCTCTGAAATCTCCAAATTCTTTGCTGCAGTCCAAAATAAAAATCTCTTCCATTTTCCTGGGTACACTTTCCTTGTACTAGGTCTTCTGGCTTCCATAATCACATTTAAAACTTGTTGAGGAAGTTGAGACCTGCTGTCTTTCAAAACAGAATATGCCAGGCTGTTAGATGAAGAGAGTGAAGCTTGACATTGAGCAGACGACCGTCCTTCTGAGACAACAGATGTGGAATCAAGGGTAAAGGCCATGGAGGCTTCTTTACCAGACTCCTCAGTAATGGGTACCAGTGCTGCCGAGGCCAATCTGGAGCTATTAAAATCATCCTTGGCTTGTCTTGTCTGACCTTTAGAAGCACCTTTGGAAGAAGAGGCAGAGGTGGAAGCATACACATGAAGATTTTTCCAACTGAAAGAAAGAGCATCCACTTTCCAAGCTGTGTGATGAAACCTCTTTGTGCAAAACTTTGGCAGCTGGTGGTTTAGTGGAGAAGCGAACAGATCTATGTCTGGAGTTCCCCAGGACACTGTCAACTTTTGAAATACATGAAGATCCAGTTTCCACTCGTGGGGATCCATGATTTGTCTGCTTAACACATCTGCTAAGGAGTTCTGTGCTCCGGCAGAAACCTTGCCTGAAGAGTTAGTTGCAAGCTGAGCGCAGTCTCCCATAAAATCATTGCTTGCCTGCACAATGGGTAAGAATGTGTTCCCCTTGTTTGTTGATGTACCACATGACAGTTGTGTTGTCTGTTAGAATCAACACCTGCCCTGGAAGAAGTAACTCCTTGAAAGCCATTAATGCAAACTGGACTGCTAACATCTCCTTCATGTTGATATGTAGATGCTGTAGTCTGGCAGGCCACTTGTCTTGTATCCACTTTCCATTTAGATGAGCTCCCCAAGCAATGTCTGAGGCATCTGTCGTTAGAATTTGACTCGCCTCTGGCCGGGTCACAGAGAGTCCCTTGTTTAGGTGACATTCCTGAGCCCACCACAAAAATTCCTTTTGAATGCAAGGTATTATTTGAATGACAGTGTCCAAATCCTGGCAGTGCTGTGTCCATACATTTTGAGATACCATTGTAGCTTCCTCATATGCAGTTTGGCATTGGGAAGCACCAGAATACAAGATGCCATGAACCCTAAGGCTTGAAGGACTGTCCTTGCAGTCAGCCCGGACTGAAGAGATAGTTGATGGAAATAACTGGAAAGATTCTTTTGTTTGTCCGGGGTTAAAAAGGCCATCTGGGCTGCTGTATTCAGTCTCACACCCAGAAAGCACATGTCTTGAGAGGGTACTAGACTGGACTTTATTTCGTTCACAGAATACCCTAGGCATCTTAGCACTGCTATGACATATTCCAAATGCTGTAGAAGGTCTTCCTTTTCTTGAGCCAGAATCAGGCAATCGTCCAAGTAAGGATAGATTTGAATTCCTTTTAGCCTGAAGTAAGCTATCACTGGAGCCAGAACCTTTGTGAATACTCTGGGTGCAGTGCATAAGCCCACCGCCAATGCAGAGAACTGATAATGAGAATTTCCAGCTCGAAACGCAGATACTTTCTGCAACTTAGTCTTATAGGCACATGAAGGTAAGCTTCCTTGAGATCTAAAGTTACCATCCAGTGATCTTTGCCCAGCAGAGGTAAAAGCTGTTGTAACGTCAACATTTTGAACTTGGGAATGTCCAGATAAGTGTTGAGGATAGATAAATCCAAAATTGGTCTCCACGTGTTCCCCTTCTTCGGTACTAGGAACAGGCGAGAATAAAATCCTAGGCCCCTTTCTGGCACAGGAACCGGCTGAATGGCCCCTATTTGGAGTAACTGAGAAATTTGCTTGTGAGCCTCTTGTCTTTGTAGAGGAGGAATGTCTGGCATGCCTTTGAAAGGAGGCAAGGTATGGAAATAAAACCTGTAACCATGGTGAATGATATCCAGAACCCATCTGTCTTGGGTAATTAAATCCCAATTTTCTTTGAAAAGAGACAGTCTTCCTCCCAACGGTGCTGCCAGGCGAGAATGAACTGGCAGCTGAAAAGGCAGGTCATTGGGTCTGCTTACGAAAGGACTGACCCCTGCCCTCACCAGAAGTCTGAGCAGGAGAACTCCCTGTTCTAGGCCTAAAAGAACCCTGAGCTCTGCCCCTACCACGTCTAGACCTACCCCTAGACTGGGAATCATAAGCAGGATAAGTCCATCCCTTAGCAGGCCAATTTCTACTGAACCCGGAGGCTGCACCTGCAAAAATCTTTAACAGTTTGCATAGACTTAGCCTTGTCCTCCATTTTCTTCAAAACTGCTTCTACAGGCGAACCAAACAACACATCAGACTGCAAGGAGCATCCAAAATCCGTGTTTTAACATGCTCAGCTAAATTCTGATCTCTCAACCAGGCGTGCCTACGAAGAACAGAACCAGTGGCAGCCACCCTGGAGGAGGCCTGCACAGCATCAAAACCACATTGCAAGGAATGTTTACCCACCTGTTCAGACACATGAACTAAATCCTGCAACTCTTTACACTCAATACCTTCCGCCAGAGCATCCACCTTAGATTTCAACTGTGAAAGAAGATAATTCTGATATTTTAACATGTGAAACTGACAATTCAACGCCCTCATGGCTAAAGTGGAAGAAGTATACACTTTCTTTCCCCATCTATCCAAAGCCCTTGCCTCTTTATCAGGAGGGACAGGATTTTTAACAACTGAGGCCTTCACACCTTTAGGCCCCTGAGAAACAGTTTCGGGTCTGCCCTAGGACTCTTAAAAGATACTTATGAGCTTCAGGCACCCTATAATACCTATCCGGTTTAACTGGGGCAGGAGGCAAAGAATCAGGATTCAGGAAGCCTCTGCAAAACATCTTCCACCACATTCAAAACAGGAGGTATAGCTAAAGGCCTATGCTGGGGTAAAACAAGAATTCCCTAAGCCTTTTCCTGGAATCAGAGAAATCTTGACCTTCCCATTTAAAATGCTCCCTCATGGAATGCAGAGTCTCTGAAAATGAAAAATCCTCAGGAGGGAAAGCTGAAGGAGTAGAATCATCCACATCAGAATCAGAATAAGGAGGGTACTCCTGCAAGTCTTCAGCCGAAGACTCAGAAGCCTCCGAGCATTGCTCAAAACTCTCAAACTCAGGTTCCACCCTAGGCCTCTTATCAGGAGGGGGCATAGAACCCCTTATCATAGTAATCAAATCCTCTGCCATTTTAAGCATATGTTTCTTAGGCAAAGACCCTGAAGCACTAGGAGAAACCCCCACTGAAGCAAAACTCGGCCTGCCCCTCAAAGCAGCCTTGGAAACAGAAGGGAGGCTCTGACCACCTTAGGAAGAGAGGGAAGAACAGCCACCTGAGAAGCACCCTCAGCCTGGCCTACTTCCTGAGAGGAGACATCCTGTAACAGTAAAGTCTCTCCCTGAGACTCCAAAGAAACACCTGGCAAAACCTCCGGCTCCACTGAGCCCTCTAAAGAACCGCCGTCTGGGACTGTCGGTTCTTCCACTCTAGGCTTTGCTGTTTTGTCCTTGCGTGTTTTAGCGAAGCGGCGCCGGAGCATCCAACGGCATTTTATAATTACAACGCTTCCCAAACACTAACCTGGCACAGTCTAACCTTCTCTTAATAGTGCGTTTGTTAAATCTAGCACAAGAGCGGCATCCAACAACGTCGTGCTCAGGCCCTAAACAAGGTATACACAAAGTATGGTAATCCCTATGAGGTATCTGTTTCCCACAAGAAATACAGTTATTCACTTTTTCTGACATCCGGTTAAATACTGAGGCAAGAAAAACCAAAATATTCTAGCGGGTACTTAGCCAACTTTGATTCGGTCTGAAACTCTGGCTTCAGAAACTTTCAGAACGCCAACCTGCACTCGCAAAATTGCTTCTGCATCGGACCATGCGGCAAAAAAGACTGAGGATATGACGTCGGTCATGCGCATTAGTACCCTGACGTACTGACGTCAGTCTAATGCGCCCTGACCGACGTCAGCCATATACTTTGGTATTCGGGCCGACTGGACAGCGGACTACCCAATAGTTAGGACTGCAGCAATGTGGAATGAAGAACATCTGGTCTGATTTTCTGAAGGCCTTAGTCCCATCCAGATAAAATCTGAGCTGTCTGTGCACGTCCAAAGAGTGCAAGATCCTTTCCCCTTTATTTTGAGGATTAGGGAAAAGGGTTCATAAATGTATGGATTGATTGAGAACCACACTGGACACCACTTTAGGCATAAAGGAAGGGTTTGTCCTGAGAGAGACCCTGCCAGCATGGAAAATAATGAAGGGTTCCACAGCCATAAGTGCTTGTAGTTCAAACACTCTTCTAGCTGAAGTGATGGCTACAAGCAATGCGGTTTTCAAGAGAGGAATTTTAAGTCTGCTGACGCTGCAGGCTCAAAGGGTGGAAGTGTGAGCTTTTCCAGTACAAAGTTAAGGCCCCAAGCAGGGGTGGGTTCTCTCCTTGGTGGCCTTAAGTTGTTTGCCCCTCTCAGGAACTATATGATAAGAGGGTACGAGAAGAGAGGTGGTTCAGTGTTGTAATGAGCCAAAATGGCTGAGGCATGAATCTTAATGGAAAAGAAAGACAGGCCTTTGTGGAGTAGATCTGCCAAGTAATCCAAAATTAAAGGCAGGGAGGGCAGAGTTGTGTCCCCTCCTTTAGATAGGCTACATGAGCAGCATCTTTTCCACTTATTCGCATAGGATTTCCTTGTACTGGGTGTTCTGGCTTCAAGGATGACATCCAGCACCTGTTTGCTTAGAGCTGCTGGGATAGGGTTCAAGGGATAAGCCAGGCTGCAAGATTTAGGGTTTGCAGTTGTGGATGCAAAATCTGCCCTTCCTGCTGAAACAGCAGGGTAGGGTTCTGATGTAGGTACCATTGTGGCACCAATGTCAGACTGTGCAGGATTGGGTGCCAGTGCTGGTGTGGCCAGACCGGGGCAATAAGAATGGTCCTCGGTCTGTCCTGTCTTATTTTGAGTAATACTCTTGACAGAAGGGGCAGGGGTGGGAATGCATAAACTGGGAGATTTACCCACTGAAAGGATAGGGCATCCACTTTCCAGGCCCTGCTGTGAGGGTTCCTGATGCAGAATCTGTTGAGCTGGAGGTTGTAAGGGGAGGCAAAAAAGTCCACCTCTGGGGTCCCCCATTTCTGAATCAGAAGGTTGAAGGTGCTGGGCTCTAACGGCCACTCATGTGGGTCTAGGAGATTTCTTCCCAAGTGGTCTGCTAGTGAAATTTGTTTGCCTGGCAGGAATTGAGCTTGCAGATGGACTTGTATGTCCAAAGGCGTGTTTCCACAGAGCCATGGCTAGCCTGTAGAGTGGGTAGGAATGTTGATGTACCACATAACTGTGGTGTTGTCTGTTTTCATTAGAAGTTGTCCTGGAAAGAGTAGGGATCTGAAAGCTGCAAGGGCATTTTGCATGGCTAGCATCTCTTTTTGGTTGATGTGCAGATGAATTTGACTGGGGCACCAGTGGCCCTGAACGCATTTGCCACCCATGTGTTCTCCCCAGGCAAAGTCTGATTCATCTGTGGTTAGGTTCTGGGCGGCATGGTGTTGAGTAAAGGGCAGCCCCTTGTTGTGGTTGCATGCTTCTGCCCACAAAAGAAACTCTGTCCTTAGACAGGGTATGATATGAATGACTGTTTCCAGGTCCTAAGAATGCTGCCACCAAAGCCTTTTTAAGTATCACTGAAGTTTCTTCATATGTAGTCTTACATATGGAATTAGCTGAATACATGAGGCAATGAACCCTAGGGGCCTGCAGTATTTTTCTTGCAGATAGTTGGGTTCTGGTGGCCATTTGTTTGAAGTAGGCTGCCAGACAGACTTATTTTTCTGAAGTGATGAATACCATCTGGGATGCTGTATCCAAGCTTGCTCTCAGGAATACAATCCTTTGACTGGGTACCAGTTTTGATTTCTTTTCGTTGATGGTGTACCCCAGG
This sequence comes from Protopterus annectens, assembly GCF_019279795.1. Taxonomy (NCBI): domain Eukaryota; kingdom Metazoa; phylum Chordata; order Ceratodontiformes; family Protopteridae; genus Protopterus; species Protopterus annectens. Next base: position 1,692,734,832 of record NC_056739.1, read on the forward strand.
GAAGTGAGGAGGTTTTTCACAAACGGCAGGTGCTGCAACAGCAATTCCTGACTGTCCACCTGAATCAGGCAGTCCAAGTAAGAGTAAATTTGGATATTTCTCTGCCTGCAGTATGCAATGGCTGGAGCCAGGCATTTTGTGAATACTCTGGGTGGAGTGGATAAGCCAAAGGGAAGTGCAGAGAAATAATAATGCATAGATCCGGCCCTGAAACGTAGATACTTCCTGCATGACTCCCTTATAGGGATGTGCAAATAGGCTTCTTTTAAGTTTAGGGTGACTAACTAGGCATCTTTGGATAGCATAGGTAGAAGCTGTTGCAGGTAAGCATTTTGAATTTTGGTACCATGAGGAAGGTGTTGAGAATTGAAAGATCCAGGATTGGGCACCAACAGCCCTCTTTTCTGGGTAGCAGGAAGACTCTAGAAAAGAATCCTTGACCTATCTGTTCCACTGGAAATGGCTGAATAGCTCTGATGGACAGCAGGGACAGAACTTGGTTTTGAGCCTCTGTCCACTGGTTTCGAAGAAGGTCTCTGAACCCTCTTCGGGTTGGCAGTGAGTGGAAGTAAAATTTGTACCCGTGGGATACAATGTTGAGGACCCATCGGTCTTGTGTGATGGACATCCAGTTTTTTGCATGATGGGCAAGTTTTTCTCCTAAGGGCACAAGCAATTGGGCAGAGGTGGGGAGTGGAGTGGAGAAGTCATTGTGTGAGTTTTTTCCGTAAGGAGGTGGCTTACCACTCCCTGTTTTGGGAGTTGGGGCACTCCATTGCTTAGATCTCTGCATAACCTGAGACTAATCTGGGTGGTCTGTTTCCCCAGGGTCTGGTTTGAGATGGCCTGAATGGGGCTAGAAAGGACCAGTGTTTGGAAGGGCAATGCCTACTGAATCTAGGGGGTTGAACTTATAAGAATTCGTTACAGTCTGCATAGACTTAGCTTTTTCTTCCATCTTTTTAAGAACCTCTTCTGCTTTGGTGCCAAACAAACAGTCCTTGTTCAAAGGAGCATCTAGTAACTTTGATTTGACATGGTCTGGCAAGGTGTGCTCCTTGAGCCAAGCATGTCATCTCAGTACAGAACTAGTGACTGCTGCCCGGCGAGATGTCTCTAGGCAGCAAAGCCACACTGCAAAGTATGCTTGCTGACTTGGCTTGCAGAGAGCATAAGCTCCTGCAATTCTTTGTTTTCTGCACAGTCTGTAAAGGTTCCCACTTTTTGTTTAATGAGTCCCATAATATGTTGCTGGTACTTCAGCATGTGAAACTGACAATTTAATGCCCTAACAGCAAGAGTAGCAGATATATAGGTATATACCTTCTTACCCCATCTGCCCAAAGCTCTGGAATCCCTGTCCAAAGGGGTGGGACTCTAGGCTGTAGTTGCCTTGATACCTTTAGGCCCCTGGGAAATGATCTCTGGGTCAGCAGTAGGATTCTCGAAAAGAAATTTGTGAGTGTCAGGTACTCTGTAGTACCTGTCTGGTTTCCTAGGGGCAGGAGGTAAAGTATCAGGAGTAAGACTGGATTCCATAAAAACATCAACAAACTCCATGGCAGGGGGTATTGCTAAAGGTCTGTGCTGTGGCAGACCTAGAAATTCTCTGAGTTCTTTTTGGACCGAGGATAGTCTTGGCATTCCCAATGGAAATGCTCTCTTAAGGAATGTAAGGTTTCACCAAAAGAAAAATCCTCTGAAGGGGAGGCAGAGGGAATGGATTCCTCTGCATCTGAATCCTCATAAGCAGATAAGGGCATGTCTTCATAATCAGATACCTCAGAATCATCAGACTCCTGGTCTGCTGAAGCTGCAGGGGACTGGTCTCTTTTCCTCTTAGCAGGGGAAGACGGACTTCCCCTAATCAGCATAGTAAGGTCTTCTGCCATTCTAGGCATTTGTCAATGTGGCATGGGAGAAGATGCATGCTCTTTGGTCGTCTGTTTTCTAGGCATAACGCGTACTCTTGGCCTAAGAAAAGTACAGTTTTGTACCTACCATAAATGTAGATGTCCGATAGACATGCAACTGCAGTCATAACATGTGGGCTGTCCTGCCTCAGGCAGCCCTCGGTCGGCAGGATTCCAAAGTCTGGGTCCGACGTCGGCTGATGTCGCATTTCTCTCCGACGTCAGAGCGGCTGGAGTACATAAGCATCAGCCGACGCCATTTTCTTCAGTGTTTCTTGCCCCAGATGCCAGGTGCCCTCCAAGGAAGGCTGTAATCAAATTGGAAGACAAAAACAGGATTCCAGACAAATAAATGAGCAATAAAACAAATACACCATAACAGATATCAACAGCTAAGAGTAACAGGGATAGGAGTGGACCCTAGGCACAGAGGGGTATGGAGGGAGGGAAAATCCGACTGCAGTTGCATGTCTATAGGACATCTACATTTATGGTAGGTACAAAACTGTACTATGTCCTTCAAGAATGCAACTGCAGTCATAACATGTGGGTAGAATACCATAGCTTAGCTGGGGGAGGAGGAATGCTCTAGGAAAAAGATGGTGTGGCAATCAAACCCTGCAGGACTGCCGAAGCAAAGCCTGCTCTGGATCTGGAGTATAGAGGGAGATTGTAGTGTTTAGAGAATGTATGCACAGAGCTCCATGTAGCAGCTTCTAGAATGTCCTTAGTAGGCACCCCTCTTAAGAATGCTGTAGAGGTGGCTGTAGCTCTGGTGGAATGTGGTCTGACATTGGCTGGAACAGTCTTTCCATGAAAGGAATAACAGAATCTGATGCAATGTCCAATCCATTTTGAAATAGTCTGTTTTGAAATTGCTTTTCCTTGGACTGCAGGGGCGTAAGCTACAAAAAGTTGTTCAGACTTCCTACTGGCCTTGGTTCTGTTGAGATAGTATCGAAGTTGTCTGTGAATGTCCAAGGTATGCAACAGTCTTTCCCCCTTATTCTCAGGATTGGGGAAGAAAGCAGGCAGATGAATGGCTTGATTTAAAGAAACCCTAGATACCACCTTTGGCATAAAAGTAGGGTTGGTCCTTAATGAAACCCTGTCTCTGTGAAAAATTATGAACGGTGGTATTGCCATTAGGGTCTGTAGCTCCGAAACCCTTCTTGCTGAGGTAATTGCCAACAGGAAAGCTGTCTTCCATGAGAGAAATTGCAAGTCAACTGAAGCTGCTGGCTCAAATGGAGGTAGAGTCAGTTTTTCTAGGACAAAATTGAGGTCCCAGGCTGGCACTGGGGCCTTTCTGGGTGGCTTAATGTTCTTGATTCCCCTGAGGAATTGCCTTAGCAAAGGGTGTGAAAAAACAGGAGGATCAGTGTTGTATCTAGCTGAAATAGCTGATGCATGTATATTTATGGAAGAATATGAGAGGCCGTTCTTTAACATATCTGCCAAATATTCCAAGATGAGTGGGATGTTCAACAACGATGCATCATGTCCCTTGCTGGTATTCCAATTGCTGAATCTTTTCCACTTTGCTAAGTAAACCTTTCTGGTGGATGGTCTTCGAGCCTCTGTTAGTATCCGCTGAACTTCCTTGGAGAGAGATAGGTTGAGGTTATTTATGGGATCTCCCAGGCTGTTAGCTGCAGTGTCTGAAGGTTTGGATGCACTGTTTCGAAATTGTGTTGAGTCAAAAGTAGAGGCCATTGGGGAAGGGCCCACCTCCTAGTGTGACATATGCTCCGTAGCAGTGGGTACCAGTGTTGTCTTGGCCAGTCCGGAGCTATGATTTCCTTGGGTCTCTCTGCTTTGATCTTTAGTAATACTGAGGTCATCAGTGGCAGAGGTGGGAATGCATAGATTGTTAGGAAGTTCCAGTTGAATGAGAGAGCATCTATTTTCCAAGCTTTTGGATGGTATGTCCTTGTGCAGAATTTTGATAGAAGATGGTTGAGGTGAGAGGCAAATAGGTCCACTTCTGGCCTGCCCCATGTCGAAGTGAGTTGTGTGAAGACCTTCGGATGTAACCTCCACTCGTGTGGATCTGTGAAATTCCTGCTTAGGCTGTCCGCCAACACATTGTCTTTGCCTGGAACAAACTGGGATTGTAACTGGATGTTTAGGCTCAGTGATTTTTCCCAAAGATGCACTGTCAGTCTGCAAAGGGGGTAAGAGTGGGTGCCCCTTGCTTGTTTATGTACCACATCACAGTGGTGTTGTCTGTCCGTATCAGTAAATGGCCTTGCTGAAGTTGGTGTTGAAAGGCCTCGATGGCATGCATTACTGCCAGCATTTCCTTTTGGTTTATATGCAGATGTGTTTCCTTTGGAGACCATTGTCCTTGTATACACCTGCCTTCCATGTGCCCCATCCAAGGTCTGAGGCGTCTGTGGTCATGGTCTGTGTTATCTGTGGTTTTGAATGACATACCTGTGTTTGCCTGGCTCACCGAGGCCCACCATAGGAATTCCTTTTGTAGGCATGGAATGAGCGGTATGATTGTCTCCAAGTTGTTGCTGTGTTGAGACCAAATGCTTTTTAGGTACCATTGAAGCTTTCTCATGTGTAGTCTTGCTAATGGAACCAGGAGAATGCAGGATGCCATGTAACCCAGGGCCTGTAGGAATCTCCTTGCAGTCATCTGGGTGAGTTTTGCTAAACCTTTGAAGTAATGAGTTAACTTCTCTTGCCTGTCTTCTGTCAGGTAAGCCATTTGAGAGGCTGTGTCTAGTTTGGCTCCTAAGAAGATTATTTGCTGGGATGGCTGCAGTCTTGACTTTTGGAAGCTGACTGTGTATCCCAGAGCTTGAAATAATCGTATGACATAGTCCAAGTTTTTTGTCAACATCAATTTGTCGTCCGCTTGTATGAGGCAGTCGTCCAGGTACGGGTAAATTTGTATCCCCTGGAGCCTGCAATGAGCAATTACTGAAGCCAGGCATTTTGTGAATACTCTGGGTGCAGTAGATAAGCCAAATGGCAATGCTGAGAATTGATAATCCTCTGGCCCTGCAAGAAATCTGAGGCATCTTCTGCAGCTGTGTCTGATAGGGACATGCAGGTATGCCTCCTTGAGGTCCAAAGTAATCAGCCAAGACCCCTTGCCCAGCATGGGAAGGAGTTGCTGTAGAGTCAGCATTTTGAACTTTGGTACTATAAGAAAGGTGTTTAATGCGGACAATTCCAGTATTGGTCTCCATTGAGATTCTTTTCTTGGAACAAGGAACAGTCTTGAGTAAAACCCCTGGTCTTGTTCTTGTTGTGGAACTCTTTCTATTGCTTTCATCCGAGTCAGCAGAGTGATTTGCTTGATAGCCTCTGCCCTCTGGTTTTGTGGTAGGTTTGGCATGCCTTGTTTTCTTGGCAAGGTATGAAAATGGAACGTGGACCCTCGGTCTATAATGTCCAAAATCCATTTGTCCTTTGTCAGTCTGTGCCAATTTTCTGCAAACAGAGATAATTTCCCACCCAAGGGAGCTTCTATTTGTTCCCTGGTAGGCGGAAGTAGAGGAAAGTCATTGAGATTGTGGCTGTGGGGCAGGTGAAACCCCTGCGTCACTTCTTTGGTTTCCTGGCTGCCATTGTCGTCCCCTGTAAGGGCCTCTGTATTGGCCTCTTCCTCGGCCACGTCTGTTTTTACCCCTTTGAAACTTTTCTGGATTAGGAAAGGACCAGTTTTTTGAAGGCCAATTCCTACTGAATCTGGGGGGTTGAACCTGGAGGAAATCTTTCACCGTCTGAACTGATTTTGCTTTTTCTTCGATGGTCTTTAACACATCCTTAAAATTAGCACCAAAAAGCTTGTTCTTTTCCAAAGGTGCATCCAGAAGTTTTGCCTTTACATGATCTGGTAGAGGTTGATCTTTTAACCACGCATGTCTACGAATGACTGCCCCTGTCATAGCTGCCCTACATGAAGCTTCCAGTGCATCATATCCACACTGCAGGAAGTGATTGCTTACTTGCTGAGTGTTATGTACAGCTTCCTGCAAAGCCTTCCTGTCTAAAGGATCAGGAGTGGCTAATGTTTTTTGTAAATCTTCTAACAGGAAATCCTGATATTGTAACATATGAAAAGGCAATTCAAAGGTCTCATAGATAACGTAGTGGATGTGTAAACCTTTTGCCCCATCTCTCTAATGACCTAGCTTCCCTGTTGGACGGCAATGCATTTTAGAGGTGGAAGCTGAAACTCCTTTAGGCCCCTGTGAAATAGTTTCCAAATCAGCAGTATGGGCCCTGAATAAATGGGAATGAGTTTCTGGGACCCTGTAATACCTGTCTGGCTTGGCTGGAGCAGGAGGAAGAGAATCAGGGGTAGCACTAGAGTCAGAATATAAATCATCCAAAACATCAAGTACAGGAGGAATAGCTAAGGGCCTGTGCTGGGGCTTCTTAAGGAAAGTCCTAAGGCGTTTTCTGGAATCAGAATATTCCTGTCCTTGCCACTTGAAATGTTCCCTCATGGTATGCAGAACTTCCCCAAAAGAAATATCCTCAGGAGGGGAGGCCGAGGGGATGGAATCTTCTGCATCCGAGTCCTCATAGGTCTGGAAGAGCTCTTCCTGGCTATCAGAGTGGACAGAGCCCTCAGAATCTTCATTTGAAGGAATAGGGTCAGAGGGTTCAACCCGGAGCCTTTTATCAGAAGGAGGCTGGGATCCTCTCTCAGGATGGGCCTGTGAACCTCTAATCATAGAAATTAAGTCAGCAGCCAAGGACATAATTTGTGTCTATGGAGTAGGCTGAGGTAAGGTTTTAGTAGTAAGATGCTTTGTTTTGCTGGCTGCCTTAGCCCTAGTGTAGGCCTTAACAGACATGGCCATAGGAGGCCTGGCAGCTCCACATGCAGGAGTGACCTTGTCTACAGCAATGGTCTCGGGCATTTCCTCGGTTTCGGTATCCGGAGGAAAATCGATAACTGACGTCGGAGTGATGTCCGGAATCGGAGTAGTCGGTAATGCGGTGTCTTCAGTTCGGAGCGGTGGAGAGACCGTCTCAGAGGGAACCGGAGCACTCGCGCTAGGTTTTGGCATGGAGTCGGTGGTAGACGCGGGCCTAGGATGTCGGTCCCGGTCTTTTCGCTTCTTGGGAGTTTACGATGTTGGAAGTTCCAACGGCATGGTGTAAGCAAATTTATCGCCGAAAAAAATCTTCAGCGAACTCCGCCCGGCGCCTGAGAGTGCACTTGTTGAAGCGAGCACAGGCTACACAGGCCGAGATGTCGTGGTCTGGGCCAAGGCAAGGAAGACAGTAAGAGTGGAAATCCTTAGGAGGTATTTGTTTACCACAAGAAAGACAATTGTTAACTTTTTCAGTAATTTCTGACATCAGCTGAGGCAAGAAAAGGTCCCCAACGGGGTACTTAGCTTTTTTGATGACTTCGGTATCGAAGAATACAGGAGCTGACCGACCGGCACTTGCGAACTGCTTCTGCTTCGGGCACCGCGCGGCAAGAAACACTGAAGAAAATGGCGTCGGCTGATGCTTATGTACTCCAGCCGCTCTGACGTCGGAGAGAAATGCGACATCAGCCGACGTCGGACCCAGACTTTGGAATCCGGCCGACCGAGGGCTGCCTGAGGCAGGACAACCCACATGTTATGACTGCAGTTGCATTCTTGAAGGACATCTTGGTAGTTTTAGATAAAAAAAAAAAAATAGTCATCGGTTTGAGTCGAACATTGGTAGTGTGAAGAACTTCCTCAAAAGCAGATGCCTGCACAGTGGCTCTGGACCCATCCAAGGTAGAGACATCTGCAGGTTCCAAAGTTGAAGAAGAGTCTCGCGGCATACCGGACTCCGAATGTCTCTCAGTAGAGGCCTGCGAATCCACAGAAGCGGGCATCAGGGGCTGCAAAAACACCTCACTGAGTACTGGCAAACTGGCGACTAGCTTAACGGAAGCGTCGTCGGCAGCTTTGGACCTATGCAGTCTGTCTTTATTCTTATGTTTTTTCATAATATCGGTAGTCAGATGGCTTACTGAAGCCACTTCAGAATATGGAGACTAAGAGCGAAAGAATTTAGCGACAATGAGAGCCCGACGATGAATGGTTTGGGCATTGAACAAGGCAAAAAAACTGACAGTGAGGTACGTCGTGGTCTGGGCCTAAACAGGTGACGCAGTAAGAATGAAAATCTCTGTGTGGCATTTGCTTTCCATAGGCAAGAAAATTGTTTCTGACATCGGTTAGAGCATGAAAAAAAGGATCCCCAACGTGGTACTTAGCTTTAGAAGACTTCAGGATTATTCAATTTGCAAATGAAAATTCAGGTAGCGGCCGACCGGCACTTGTGAACTGCTAATGCTTCGGGCTACTCGGCAAGAAAGACTGATGTAATGGTGTCAGCTGCCTGTTTTTATACTCTTGACGACCTGATGTTAGTACTAGAGCGACAGCAACTAATGCAGAAATACTAAGTCTCTGGCATTCGGGCTGACTGATACCTGCAGGCAGACAACCAAAGTGTGATGACTGCAACAGTGAAACACGAAGAACGTCTGTTGTTTCCTAAAAAAGCAACTGATGAAATTACCCCCACCTGTATAGGAAAGTCTGTTGAAGGTGAAACACTTGCATCTCCAGTGACATCACAGAGGCCTCTTTGAACCGGATATAGTTTATATCACATGGGATCACCCATTACAAACAGTTCTAAGGATAGATAGAAAACCGCATATATTGGTACAAGAAAAGAAGACAAAAGTAGCACTTATCATTGAAATCCCCAAACCCAGTGACTACAGTGCCTTGCATATAGAAAGTCACAAGATCATAAAACATCAGGATCTGCAGGCAAAAACGACAGCAATGTGGAAGAAAGATACCCAAGACAGTTTCAACAGTAGTAGGAGCAATGGGTCTTATAAAAAAGAAACTACAATCGTATTTTAATGTGTTACCAATCCATGTAACCCTGTACACATTCCAGGAGGAGTCATTACTGGGCACATTGCGGGTGCTGCAAAGGGCACTTTTGGCTGACAAAGAGTGAAACAATACTAATTTCATGAACTTCAATCGTACTTTGATTTAGGAATGGGGTCCATTCCTGTCATGGTATTAGAAACCCAAAAGATTTGGAGAAATTAAAAAAAAGAAAAACAGGATTTTGGAAGCAGATGTGCAATAACTCAAACAGGCTAGCAGTGCATTCATTCATGGCATATGTTTTATTTTTTGCACATGTACAAAGATGTGAATTTTATATTGCCGGGCCTCCGCTATTTCATAGCTCAGTTGAACTATTCCCGGTCAACAAATGTAAAATAAATGTAAAATAAATATGTAAAGGCTTGCATATGTAATGTTTTGTTCGGGTCCCCTTCAGTAGATCGAACTTTTACAAGTTCGAAGCTCATATGGCCAAGACCATACGATCGAATTTGTAAAACTTTGATCGGACTGAATGGAGATCCACGTACAGTGCGAAACAGGAAGATTTCTCTTTTCCGCAATGTAGTGCAATCTCGGAGTTGTTATATTTAAGTAGGGGGGTGTGGGGTGTGGCTCCCCACGTGGGGGATGCAGAGGGGCATAGCCCCCCCTGCTACAGATACTAGTTTTGTTTTTTTTCTTTTTTTCAGTGTTCAAACTTTTACAAGTTCGATCATATGGTCTTGGCCATATGAGCTTCGAACTTGTAAAAGTTTGATCTATTGAAGTAGATCCGTTTTGTTCATGCACGTAGTCTGTATACTCTACTATATTACTATTGCTACTTGCTATGTAAAACTTGCATAGTACTATGGTTGTCATGTGAAGCTTTTTTCTCTGGGCCTCCATTGAAGGAAAGTTCTCATGCCCAGTCAGGCAAACACAGTTAACAAATGCAAAATTAATAAAATAAATATTTTTGTTATTCCTCACAATTTATAGGTTCATAGGTGGGTACTAGGCTATCTGCCTGAGGGCATTTATAAGCCTAGTCAGAGTGTGTCAGCTTTCGCCGCCCCATTGATTAATTAACTGATCCTCTGTCAAGCACAGCCAATGAAGTGATCACAGGGGTGTATTTTCTGTTACCCATCCACTCCTCAAGGTTTCTCTTGAAGAGTATTAGTGAGGGGGCTCTGCCTGATGTAATTTGGAATTTTGTTCCAAAGCATGGGGAGTCTCTGTGACAGGAATCTATCCCTCCAGCATGTTCTATTTATTGATGTGGCGAGGTTTAGCTCACTAGAGCGCATGTTTCGCAGTGACTTGGATTTCTTTAGGTGGAGCATGTCCATCAATTCTGAGTTGGACATGGCTTTGTATGTCAGGCAGAGATCACCTCTGAGTAAGCGATATGCCACTGAGTACAGATGGAGTTTTTTTTTAGTCGGGCTGCATAAGACATATGTTTGAGGCCAGTAATCCTCTTGGTGAGGTACTTTTGTGGTCTTTCCAGCTGTTGGAAGTGTCTTGTGAGGTACATGCCAAATGGGGCATTGTACTCTATGATGGGTCTAATGAGTGACGAGTAGAGGGGCAGTATAACCTCTATTTCTACATGTGAACCCTTTAGTAATTAGATGGGCCACATATAAGGATTTCCTAACTACTTTGGTAATATGATTGTCAATGGTGAGATTACTATCTACCTGGGTCCCCAAATCTCTTATTACCTCTTCTGTATTAAGGGGCTGCCACCTATGTGGTAATTGTTCGGTGTTTTGTTTTTCCCAAATGGGACGACTATGCATTTTTTGGCATTTAGCTTGATGCCATGACTTTGACACCAGGTGTCCATCTCAGTAAACCCCTTTTGGAGGATGTCCATGTCAGCCGGAGAGTCAATTACGGCTCCCAGATTGCAGTCATCTGCGAACTTGGTTAGCCATAGTCCTCCTGTGTTTGCCTGTACTTCTGAGAAGTATATGCCGAACTGTAGGGGTCCCAGGACCGAGCCTTGTGGGACACCACTTGTGACTGGTTTAGAGTCGGACCTGGAGCCCGCTATTCTTACCGTGTGAGCTCTGTCTGTAAGCCAGTTGGCAACCCATCTTGTGATGGAGGGGTTTATGTTCAGTCTGGTGAGTTTTTCTGTAATACCCACGTGGGGAATGTTGTCGAAAGCCTTTGCGAGGTCAAGGTAGGCTGTGTGAACCACCTTTCCCTCGTCTATGGCCTTGGTGACAGTCTCGAAGAAGTCAACCAGGTTTAGTAGGCATGATCTGCCCATAACAAAGTCGAACTGGGTTGGGGTCAAGTGTTTGGAGGTTCCCACTGTCTTTGTTAATGAGTTTCATGATGATGCGCTCCATAGCCTTGCAGACCAGGAAAGTCAGGCTTATGGGGCGATAGTTACCAGGGTCAGTTGTAGCCCCTCCTTTGTGGAGAGGAATAACTGTTGCTGTGTGCCATTCTATGGGTACATAGCCTGTGGAGAGGCTGAGGTTGAACAGCGTGTTTAGGTGGGGGGTTAGTCCGTTCTGTAGATCGTGCAAGACCCAGCCTGGAACACCATCTGGTCCCACTGACGTGTTTTGGCTTTTGAAAGGGCTGTTTTGACCTGTGAGTCTGTGATTTTTGGGACACTACACTTTTCCGGTATTGTTGTGGGCTCTTTTGGAGGTGAGAGGGAGGAGAAGTTTGCACTGAATCAATCTGCCAGGATATTGGCAATATCAGTATGTTCAATATATTTTGTGGTATTTTGCACTAGTTCAGTGCATATCTGCGAATTGCCACTTAGATTCTTAACATAGCTAAAGAAGGCTTTGTGGTTATCTTTTGAATCCTTGGCTATTTTTCTTTTGAAGTTAGCCTTGGATGACTTCATGAGGGACCTTAGTTTCTTACTGATACTGATCAGGGATGCATTTCCTTATTGAGATTTGCTTTTTTTCTGAACTAGTTTCCTCCTTCTATTGTATAGCCTGTTTATTGCAGGGGTCCACCAAACTGGTTTCCTTCTCTTAGAAGAGTGAGTCTTGGTTTTGCTAGGGGTGACATGATCCATGCATCCTTGTAGGTGCTCAGAGTGCATTTGTAAAGGTTTCTGCATCTTGGGCAGCATTACTCTTTAGGGCGGAGGCTGTGAAACTTACCACCTATGTCTTAAGTAAGGTGAAGTTTGCTTTAGAAAAGTTTTTTACTGTGGTTTCCTTAGTTTGGGGTGGTGGTGGGGTGTGGACATCCAGAGTGATTAGTTTATGTTCTGATCTACCAGTAAAGTACAGTTGTGTACACTTACCATAAATGTAGATGTTCGAGTGTATTCACTGTTGCAGTCATTACATTTGGGTAATCTGCTTGCAGGTTGCCCTCAGTCGGCCTGAATAACAAAGTCTTGGGTCCTGCGTCGGTTGCTGTCTCCTCTTCCATGACGTCAGGTCATCAGGGGTATAAAACACGCAGCCAACGCCATTTTATTCAGTTCTTCTTGCCCCAGATGTCAGGTGCCCCCCAAATGGGGAGCAAAAAAATATATATATGCACTTTTAGCAACATAAACTTTACCTTCATCTAAAAGCAAATACACCAGAAAAGCTTTAGAATACAGTGAAGGAAAGAGAAGTTATAGTAAAAGGGGATGGCAGGTGGGTAACCTGGACTGCAACAGTGAATACACTTGAACATCTATATTTATGGTAAGTGTACACAACTGTACTATGTTCTTCATGTTTCACTGTTGCAGTCATTACATTTGGGTAGAATCCCAAAGCTATGGATGGGAGGATGGAACTAAATAGCATTAGGAGCGGCTATAAGGCCCTGCAGAACTGCAGTGGCAAAGCCTGCCCTGGATTTGGAGAAGACAAGCAAATGATGATGCTTTGTGAAGGTATGAACAGAGCTCAAAGTAGCAGCTTCTAGAATGTCTTTGGTTGGAACTCCTCTGAGAAAGGCAGAGGCATGGATTTTTATTGAATAAAAAGGCCCTTGTCAAGCATCTCAGTCAAGTATTGTAAAATCTGAGAGATATTTGGTTTTTCTGTGTCCGTTCCTTCTGCTTGGTTCCAAGCACAGAATCTCTTCCATTTATCAGCACAAGATTTTCTAGTACTAGGCCTTCTGGCTTCCAAAATGACATCCATCACAGATTTACTGAGAGGTGTTGTTTGAATAATTAAATGATCAACCATGCTGCAAGGTTCAGAGTTTGGAGCAGAGTGTGCAGAATTTGATTGTTCTACTGAGACAGTAGATGAGGTATGTGAGGCAAATACCAAGGAGGAAGTTGAGACATATTCCTTAGAATTGGGTACCAGTGTTGGCAAGGTCAGTCCGGAGCAATCAGGATCATTTTTGATTTTTCCTGTCTGACCTTTAGTAAGACCTTGGAGAGAAGAGGCAGAGGGGGAAAGGTATAGACTGATAGGTTTTTCCAACTGAAAGATAGGGCATCCACTTTCTGTGCTTGTCTGTGATAAGTCCTTGTGCAGAATTTGTCCAGCTGATAATTTTGGGGAGAGGCAAATAGATCTATGTCTGGACTCCTCCATTTCTGTGTTACCATGCTGAAGATTTGTGGATCAAGTTTCCACTTGTGCGGGTCCAAAAGATTTCTGCTTAGGTCGTCTGCCAGAGTATTGTATTTTCCTGGCAGGACTTGAGCTTGAAGATGTACTTGGTAAATCAAAGCTGTGTTCCACAATGCCATGGCTATTCGGCAAAGGGAGTAGGAATGTGTACCGCCTTGCTTGTTTATGTACCACATAACCGTGGTGTTGTCCGTCTTTATCAATAGTTGTCCAGGATGAAGTAAATCCTTGAAGGCTGTCAGAGCATTCTAAACAGCTAGCATCTCTTTCTGGTTGATATGCAGATGCATTTGTTTTGGGCTCCATATGCCCTGAATGCATCTCCCCACCAGGTGGGCCCCCCAAGCATAGTCTGATGTGTCTGTAGTTAGGGTTTGGGTGGCAGGGGGTAGAGTGAATGACAATCCCGTGTTTTGGTGACCTGTCTCTGCCCACCAAAAGAAACTCCTGTTGTAGGCAGGGAATGAGAGGAATCATTGTTTCCAGACTGTGACAATGTTGACTCCATAAACTTTTTAGGTACCATTGAAGTTTCCTCATATGCAGTGTTGCATATGGAATTAGTAGAATGCAGGATGCCATGAACCCCAAAGCCTGCAGAATTTGTCTTGCAGATAACTGGGTTTTTGTTGCCATCTGTTTGAAGTATGTTGTCAGTTGCCTTTGTTTGTCTCACGTAAGGTAAGCCATCTGGGCAGTTGTATTCAAGCTTGCACCCAGGAATGTAATTATTTGAGAGGGTACCATTTGGGATTTCTTTTCGTTTATTGTGTACCCTAGGCAAGTTAGAAGCCTTTTAACAAATGCCAGATGTTGAAGAATAATGTCCTTGTTCTCTGCTTGAATGAGACTGTCGTCTAGGTAAGGATAAATCTGTATGCTTCTTTGTCTGCAAATACTGGTGCTAGGCACTTTGTAAAGACTCTGGGCGCAGTAGATAAGCCAAAGGGCAGTGCAGAGAATTGGTAATGCAAAAAACCTGCCTTGAAGGGGAGGTATCTTCTGTACAATTCCCTTATTGGGGTATGCAGGTATGCCTCAAGTCTAGAGTCACTAACCAAGCACTCCTGCCCAGCATAGGAAGTAGCTGTTGTAAAGTCAGCATTTTCAATTTTGGAATGTCCAAGAACGTGTTCGTCCTTTTTCCTGTTCTGGTACTGACTGAATAGCCCCCATATCCATGAGGGACATAACTTGTTTCTGAGCCTCTGCCCATTGATTTTGTGGCAGATCTGGCCAACCGTTTGGAATTGGCAAAGTATGGGAATGAAATCTGTACCCCTGGGGTACTATGTTTAATACCCACTTGTCCTGGGTAATTAACTGCCAATTTTGAGCATGAAGTGCTAATCCCCCCCCCCCCCCCAAGGGGGCTGCCAAAAGATAAGTGCTTGGTGAAGATAGAGGGAAGTCATTGAGACTGCTTACTGTAGGGTTGTGCTTTGTTTCCTCCAGATTTGGAGGTGGAGGCACCCCATTGCTTTGACCTGTATGAACCCTGTGATTGGTATCTAGAGCCTTTTGAGCGCCTGGATTTGCCTTGAGAGGCTCTGTTGGACAAAGGAAAAGACCAATTATTAGTAGGCCAGTGCCTACTGAACCTGGGTGGCTGCACTTGTAATAAATCTTTTACAGTTTGCATTGATTTAGCTTTGTCTTCCATTTTCTTTAAAACCACTTCTACCTCATTACCAAACACAGTATCATGCTGTAAAGGGGCATCCAACAATTTAGCTTTAACATGATCAGGCAGATTTTGCTCCTTAAGCCAGGCATGCCTTATAATCACAGATCAAGTAACTGCGGTCCTGCAAGAGGCCACCAAGGAATCAAAACCACATTGCAAAGTATGCTTTCCAACCTGTTCTGCTGCATGAAATAATTCCTGTAATTCTTTACTTTCCACACAATCAGAAATCAACATAATTTTCTGTTTCAATAAGCCCATAACATGCTGTTGATATTTAAGCATATGAAACTGGCAGTTTAAGGCCCTAATTGCCAAGGTTGCACACGTATAAAACATTCTTTCCCCATCTTTCCAGCGCCCTGGAATCCCTATCAAAGGGGGTAGGATTTTTGGCTGTAGAGGCCTTTACACCTTTGGGACCCTGTGAGATAAGTCTCAGGATCAGCAGCAGGATTTCTGAATAGAGATTTGTGGGATTCAGGAACCTTGTAATATCTGTCTGGCTTACTAGGAGCCGGAGGTAGGGAATCAGGAGCCATGCTTGATTCCGAAAACACATCAACAACAATGTCTAATACAGGAGGTATTGCCAAAGGCCTATGCTGACAAAGAAGAAGGAAATCCCTAAGCCTCTTTTTTTGATTCAGAGAAATCCTGACTCCCAATGAAAATGTTCCCTTAAAGTATGCAAGGTTTCTCCAAAAGAATAATCCTCAGGAGGAGATGCATATGGGATGGATTCTTCTGCTTCTGAATCCTCACAGGGTGGAATAGAAAATTCATGATCAGAAGAGGAATCAGAAGAAATGAATACCTGATCTGAAGATTCATAATCAGTGTCTTGCCTAGGCCTCTTAGCAGGAGGGGGTTTCCCCTGATCAAGGTAATTAAGCCCTCAGCCATTTGATCATCTGTTTTTTAGACATAAGGGCCTGAGCACATGGCTCATGCATCGTTTTTTTTTTTTTTTTTTTTTTACACAGAAGATGTTTTTGATCTTGTTTTTGAAGCTGGTGTTGGTTTTATATAAAAATGTTGAGGCCTGAAAAAACCCTCAGAAGCCGGTGCCTGCTCAGCAGCTCCGGATCTATCCAAAAGAGACATCCGGGGGTTCAATGCTCTGAGAATCTCGTAGCATACCGGACTCTGCATGGGTCTCGGTAGAGGCATATGACTCAAAAGTAGCAGGTATCAGGGGCTGCAAAAGTGCCTCACTGAGTACCGGCGAACCGGCGACTGGCTTAGGAGAAGTTTTGTCGGTTTTGGACCTCGATGGTCTGTCTCTGTCTTTTTCTTTGCGTTTTTTGTGAACTCCGGTAGTCGGATTGCTAACAAACGACATTTCAAGGTAATTAAATCTGGATCCAAAATATTTTGAAGCAAAAGTATACAGATGCTTAATAGTGCATTGGTTAAATCTAGTACAAAACCAACAGCAAGGCACGTTATCATCTGGGCCTAGGCAAGGAATACAGTAAAAATGAAAATCCTTATGAGATACTTGCTTCCCACAAGTAATGTAATTATTAACTTTTACTGACATCAGTAAGGAGCAAGGAAAAAGATTCCCCAATAGGGTACTTAGCTTTAGTTGAAGACTTTGGTTCTGAAACTCAAATGCGAAAATTTCAGGAATCGGCCGACCGACACTTGCGAAAGTACAGTTGTGTACACTTACCATAAATGTAGATGTTAGAGTGTATTCACGGTTGCAGTCATTATATTTGGGTAATCTGGTGGCAGGTTGCCCTCAGTCGGCCTGAATTCCAAAGTCTTAGGTCCTGTGTTGGTTGCTGTCTCCTCTTCCATGACGTCAGGGGTATAAAACATGCAGCCGATGCCATTTTCTTTAGTTTTTCTTGCCCCAGATGTCAGTTGCCCATAAAAAGGTAGCAAAAATATATATATATGTATATATACATGTATCAATATAAACTTTACCTTACTCTACAAGCAAATATACCACATAAGTTGTAGAAGATGGAGAAGGAAAAACTCCAGAATGACAGTGGGATGGTGGGTGGGTAACCTGAACTGAAACAGTGAATACACTCGAACATCTACATTTATGGCATATGTACACAACTGTACTATGTTCATCGTGTTTCACTGTTGCAGTCATTACATTTGGGTAGAATCCCAAAGCTATGGTTGGGAGGCTGGAGCTAAACAGCATTAGGTGCGGCTATAAGGCACTGCAGAACTGCAGTGGCAAAGCCTGCCCTAGACTTAGAGTAGAGAGGCAAATGATAATGCTTTGTAAAGGTGTGAAAAGAACTCTTAAGTAGCAGCCTCTTAGAATGTCTTTGGTTGGTACTCCTCTGAGAAAGGCTGCTGAAGTAGCTGCAGCTCTGGTGGTATGAGACCTAAAGCCCTTGGGCACAGGTTTACCATGATGTAAGTAGCAGAAACGGATGCAGTGGCTTATCCACTTTGAAATTGACTGCTTTGAAATAGCCTTTCCTTCTGATCCTGCAGCATATGTCACTAGTAATTGCTCAGTTTTTCTTAGAGCTTTAGTCCTGCTCAAGTAGAATCTTAGCTGTCTGTGTACGTCCAAGGAATGCAGAATTCTCTCCCTCTTATTCTGCGGATTTGGATAAAAGGTTGGCAGATGAATTGTTTGGTTAAGAGCCACACTGGAAACCACCTTAGGCATAAAAGTTGGATTTGTCCTCAGAGACACCCTGTCTGAGTAAAATATGATAAAAGGCTCTACAGCCATGAGGGCCTGTAGCTCTGAAACTCCTCCTGCTGAAGTAATTGCTAGTAGCAGAGCTGTTTTCCATGATAAGAACTTTATATCAGCGGTAGCAGCTGGTTTAAATGGGGGCAGGGTGAGCTTTTCCAATAATTCAGATCCCATGCAGGTAATGGTGATCTTCTAGGAGGCCTTAAGTTTTTAGTTCCTCTAAGATACTGCTTTAGTAAAGGATGACAAAAGATTGGTGGTTCTGTATTGTAATGAGCCGAAATGGCAGAGGCATGGATTTTAATTGATGAGAAAGATAGGTCTTTGTCAAGCATCTCAGTTAAGTATTGTAATATCTGAGGAATATTTGGTTCTGCTGTATCAGTTCCTTGTGCTCGATTCCAAGCACAGAATCTCTTCCATTTATCAGCATAAGGTTTTCTAGTACTAGGCCTTCTGGCTTCTAAAATGACAACCATCACAGCTTTACTGAGAGGTGTTGTTTGTATAAGTACATGATCAGCCATGCTGCTAGGTTCAGTGTCTGGAGTTGATTGTGCAGGATCTGACTGTTTTCCTGGGACAGTAGTTGAGGTCTTTGAGGTAAGGTCCAATCTGGGTATGTAGACAAGTTCCTTAGGAAAGGTTACCAGTATTGGCGGGGCCACTCCAGGGCAATTAGTATCATAGTACAGTAGTGTACACTTACCATAAATGTAAATGTTCGAGTGTATTCACTGTTGCAGCCATTACATTTGGGTAATATGCTGGCAGGTTGTCCTCAGTCGGCCTGAATTCAAAAGTCTTGGGTCCTGCGTCGGTTGCTGTCTTCTCTTCCATGACGTCAGAGCATCAGGGGTATAAACCATGCAGCTGACGCCATTTTCTATAGTTTTTCTTGCCCCCAATGTCAGGTACTCCCAAAAAGGTAGCAAAATTATACATATATATATATATATATATATATATATACATACATACATACATGCATCAATATAAACTTTACCTTCATCTACAAGCAAATACACCACATAGGTTGTAGAAGATAGAGAAGGAAAGATAAACTTCAGAATGACACGGGGATGGCGGGAGGGTAACCTGGACTGCAACAGTGAATACACTCGAACATCTACATTTATGGTAAGTGTACACAACTGTACTATATTCTTCATGTTTCACTGTTGCAGTCATTACATTTGGGTAGAATCCCAAAGCTATGGTTGGTAGGCTGGAGATAAACAGCATTAGGTGCGGCAAGGCCCTGCAGCACTGCAGTGGCAAAGCCTGCCCTGGACTTAGAGTAGAGAGGAAAATGGTAATGCTTTGTAAAGGTGTGAACAGAACTCAAAGTAGCAGCCTCTAGAATGTCTTTGGTTGGTGGTACTCTGAGAAAGGCTGCTGAAGTAGCTGCAGCTCTGGTGGAATGAGACCTAATGCCCTTGGGCACAGGTTTACCCTGGTGTAAGTAGCAGAAACGGATGCAGTGGCTTATCCACTTTGAAACTGTCTGCTTTGAAATAGCCTTTCCTTCTGATCCTACTGACACTAGTAATTGCTCAGTTTTTGTTAGAGCTTTAGTCCTGCTCATTTAGAATCTTAGCTGTCTGTGTACATCCAAGGAATGCAAAATTCTCTCCCCCTTGTTCTGCAGATTTGGATAAAAAGTTGGCAGATTAATTGTTATGTTCATATTTGCATTAATAATTCCAAAACCATGTTACATACAAGGTATCAGAAAATTTTATCTTGAAGCATATATGATAGCAAACACAATTGTATTGATATATGACCTCTGTCAATGGGTATTTGTTAAAAATGTATGGTGATAACTTAAATTTTTAAATGCTGAAGCCACGCCCACTAGGCGTTAAAGGTACACACTCAAAAGAGCTCTACTGGAGGGAATGAGTTAAGGGCCACAATGGAAACCACCTTAGGCATAAAAGTAGGATTTGTCCTCAGAGACACCCTGTCTGGGTAAAATATGATAAAAGGCTCTACAGCCATGAGGGCCTGTAGCTCTGAAACTCTTCTTGCTGAAGTAATTGCTAGTAGCAGAGATGTTTACCATAAGAACTTTAGATCAACGGTAGCAGCTGGTTCAAATGGTGGCAGGGTGAGCTTTTCCAACACATAATTGAGGTCCCATGCAAGTAATGGTGATCTTCTAGGAGGCCTTAAATTTTTGGCTCCTGTAAGATACTGCTTTAGTGAAGGATGAGTAAAGATTGGTGGCTCTGTATTGTAATGAGCCGAAATGGCAGAGGCATGGATTTTGATTGATGAGAAAGATAGGCCTTTGTCAAGCAACTCAGTTAAGTATTGTACTATCTGAGGAATATTTGGTTCTAGGCATGGATTTTGATTGATGAGAAAGATAGGCCTTTGTCAAGCAACTCAGTTAAGTATTGTACTATCTGAGGAATATTTGGTTCTGCTGTATCAGTTCCTTGTGCTCGATTCCAAGCACAGAATCTCTTCCATTTGTCAGCATAAGATTTTCTTGTACTAGGCCTTCTGGCATCCAAAATGACATCCACCACAGCTTTATTTTATTTTATTTTTTATTTTATTTTACATTTGTTGACCGGGCTAGTCCAGCTGGATTAATGTCCATTTTCAGTGGAGGCCCGGGGAGAAAAGCTCCAGAGGTTAAAAACAGTATTGGAAATACATAAAAAGACAAAGTACAAATGTATTATACAAAGGGAAAAAATGTAAGTACAAATATTAAAGATCTAAACTAATCAGAATCATTCTAGGTCAGAAAGAAGTTAGGTCAGAGGTTAGCAACTAGCAAAACAATATAATAAGGTATCAAATCATAAACACAAACAATTCCTTTTTTTTTTTTTAGTGAGTTACGTAATATTTACAAAAAAGGGATAATATCTCAGTTGAAGTAGAAGATGAAATACAAGTGGATAAGAAAAGTTTATAAAAAACATAAGGGTGCCAACAGGCTAGTCTGGGTTGGTACAAGAGCAAAGCCAGAATTTATTAAGATGTATTAAAAGTTGTTTCTTAAATAGTGGGAAAGTAGGCAAAGAGGACAAACCAGATGGAAGATTATTCCATATTTTACCTACTGAGTTAGAGAAAAGGCAATTGCCTGCAGAATTCATAATTTTGGTAATATTAACAAGTAATTTATCAGAGGAACGTAGTTGTTTCAGGTTGATATAAGGAGTCAAGAGGTTAGAAAGAGCTGGTGTTTTAGAAGGTTGGTATAGAATTTTGTGTGCTATTAAGAGTTGTTGAAAAATGAGCTTGTTAGGGAGTTCCAGCCAGTGTAGTTGTTTTAGGTTTAGACAGTGGTGAGCTCTAAATTGGGATGTGGTGGCAAAGCGGGCAATATTGTGGTAAGATGTAGTAAGTTTCTTAAGGTTACTTTTAGATAGATTAGTGTAAATAGAGGAAGCATACAAAAGGGTAGAGATAAGGTGTGTTTGGGCTAAGGTTATCCTAGCTTCAGGTGTGAGGAAGGGCTTTATTCTGTATAGGGATCCAATCTTTTTATTAACAGCTTTTATTGTGGTGTTGATGTGATAATCATAGTTGAGATTATTATCGATAATAACACCAAGAAGTTTAGTTGAGGAGTCAGGAGAGATTATGGTGTTGTCAGTTGCAGTAATACAGAAGTTTATCAAAGTAGATTTACGGGTAGGTGAGAAGAGTAATAATTTAGTTTTCTTGGGGTTAAGGAGTAGACAGCGATTGGAGAACCACTGTTCAACAGTTGAGAAGGCTGATTGTGTTTGAAACTGGAGTTCTGTTTGAGAAGAGGCAGTGCAAATTATAGTGGAGTCATCTGTATAATGTATGCAGGTAGTATTAGGTAAAGATGATTGAAGGTCATTAATAAAGATAGAAAATAGAAGTGGGCCTAGGATAGACCCTTGAGGTACTCCTAAAGAGATAGGAAGGAGAGTAGAGAGAGAATTTTTCCAGAGTACAGCTTGCTGACAATTTACAAGATAGGAAGAAAACCAGGTAAGGGAAGAAGGCTCGAGGGCCAGAGATTTTAATGTGTGCAGGAGAAGTGTATGATTAACCATGTCAAAGGCTTTTGATAGGTCTATGAAAAGAGAAGATGTAAGTTTATTGTTGTTACGGTTTAAGTTAATAGTGTTGGTGAAGGAGAGAAGAGCTGTGGTAGTACTGTGATCAGGTCTAAAACCGTGTTGAGTGTCAGCTAGAAGGCTATTATTGAGGAGGTGGTTGAGTAGTTGTTTATGTATGCATTTTTCTGTGATTTTAGCAAAGGGGGATAAAAGTGATATGGGACGATAGTTGGAGAAGTCGTAAGATTTGCCTCCTTTATGGAGGGGTATGATATGTGATATCTTCCAGATTGTTGGGAAAATACCTTCTTTTATTGATCTGTTTATCAAGATAGAGACAGGGTAAGCAATGGCTTTTGCTGCTAGTTGCAGGAATTCAGCAGGAAGTTTGTCTGCAGAAGGGGTGGTAGGTTTGAGTTTTTGGATGAGAGATTGTATATAAGAGGTAGAAACAGGTTGTAGGTGAAGGGGAGGAATGGTATTTATTAAGGTATTTGGAGATAGTTGAGAAGTATCAGGAGATAGTTGGCTGGCTAGAGTTTGTATAGAATTGGTGAAGAAGGAATTAAAGTTATTGGCTGTTAGTGTGGGATTATCAGGGTCAGAATCCTGAGGGTTTGGTGTAATTATTTGGCCTGGGGTCAGGAGACTATTAATACTGGACCAGAATTTTTTAGGTTCCTTTTTGGTAGTTTTTTGAAGTTGAAAGTAATAGTTCTTTTTGTCTGTTAGGATGGCTTTTTTAGTACTATTTCTAAGCTCTCTAAACCTTTGGTGGTCTATTTGACTTTTGGTGGAACGCCACTTATGCCAAGATTTATTTCTGAGGGCGATTTTATGCTTAGTATTTGAGGTTAGCCAGGGAGCAGTTTTAGTTTTAGTTCTAATGGTTCGACTTGGGGCGTGTTGATTAAGTATTGCTAGGAATGTTGAGTTGAAGTGTTCCACAGCTTTGTTGAGTGGGAGATGTTTTAGAGGGGCTCAATGACATTGGAATAGTTCAGCTTGAAACTGATCAGGGTTAAAATGTTTTTCTGAATGAAGAGTTCTAAAAGTTGTGGGTAAGGTTAGGTTTGTTTTGCTTCTAATGATAAAGGTGAGTGAGTGGTCACTAAGGTCGTCAGGAAGGATGCCTGTTTGGTAGGTTTGCTGGGGGGTATTAGTAAGAATCCAGTCTAAGGTAGTAGCCTTATAGTTTATTTTATTGATTCTAGTGGGGCTATTGATAAGTTGTTTACTGAGAGGTGTTGTTTGTATGACTACATGATTAGCCATGCTGCCAGGTTCAGAGTCTGTAGTTGATTGTGCAGGATATGACTTTTGCTGGGACAGTAGTTGTGGTCTTTGAGGCAAGGACCAAGCTGGGTAGTGAGCCAAGTTCCTTAGGATTGGGTACCAGTATTGGCATGGCCAGTCCGGGCAATTAATATCATCTTTGGCTTCTCTTGTCTGACTTTTAGGAGGACCTTGGGTAGAAGAGGCAGAGGAGGAATGCGTAAACTGATAGGTTTTTCCATCTTAAGGATAGGGCGTCCACTTTCCATGCTTGTCTGTGATACGTCCTTGTGCAGAATCTTTTCAATTGATAATTTTGAGGAGAGGCAAACAGATCTATGTCTAGGCTCCCCCATTTCTCTTATCATGCTGAAGACTTGTAGATTTAGTTTCCACTCATGAGGATCCATAAGGTTTCTGCTTAAATCGTCTGCCAGAGTGTTTTGTTTTCCTGGCAGGAATTGAGGTTGAAGATGTATTTGGTAGGTCAAAGCTGTGTCCCACAGTGCCATGGCTAATCTGCAAAGGGGGTATGAGTGTGTGCCCCCTTGCTTGTTTATATACCACATGACTGTGGTGTTGTCCATCTTTATCAGTAGTTGTCCTGGATGAAGTAAGTCCTTGAAGGCTGTTAGGGCATTTTGAACAGGTAGCATCTCTTTCTGGTTGATATGTAGATGCATTTGGTTTGGTGTCCATAAGCCCTGAATGCATCTTCCTGCCATGTGGGCCCCCCAGAGATAATCTGATGCATCTGTTAAGGTTTGGCTGGCAGGGGGTAGAGTGAAGGGCAGTCACATGTTTTGGTGACATGCCTTTGCCCACCATTGAAACTCCTGTTGCAGGCAGGGAATGACAGGAATCATTGTTTCCAAACTGTGTGAATGTTGATTTCATAAACTTTTTAAGTACCATTGAAGTTTCCTCGTATGCAGTCTTGCATATGGAATTAGTAGGATGCAGGATGCCATGAAGCCCAGAGCTTGCAGAATTTGCCTTGCAGAAGACTGAGTTTTTGTTGCCATCAGTTTGAAGTAAGCAGACAGTTGCCTTTGCTTATCTGGCATGAGGTAAGCCATCTGGGCAGTTGTAACCAAGCTTACACCCAGGAATGTTATCTTTTGAGAGGGTACCAGTTGTGATTTCTTTTTGTTTACTGTGCACCCTAGGCAGGTTGGAAGCCTTTTCACAAAAGCCAGGTGTCGAAGAAGAGTGTCCTTGTTCTCTGCTTGAATGAGACAGTCGCCCAAGTAAAGATATATTTGTATACTTCTTTGTCTGCAAAATGCAATTACTGGTGCCAGGCACTTTGTAAAGACCCTGGGCACAGTAGATAAGCCAAAGGGCAGTGCAGAGAATTGGTAATGCATTAAGCCAGCCTTGAATCTGAAGTATCATCTGCATGATTGTCTTATTGGGACATGCAGGTATGCCTCTTTTAGGTCTAAAGTCACCAGTCAAGCATTCTTGCCCAGCATGGGCAGAAACTGCTGCAAAGTCAGCATTTTGAATTTTGGAATGTCCAGGTATGTGTTCAAAATCGATAAATCCAGTATTGGCCGCCAAGCCTTGTCCTTTCTGGGTACCAAGAACAGTCAAGTAAAAACCTTGTCCTTTTTCCTATTCTGGTACTGGCTGAATGGCCCCCATATCCATGAGGGACGTAACCGGTTTCTGTGCCTCTGCCCACTGATTTTTTGGCAGATCTGGCCAACCATTTGCCACTGGCAGAGTGTGGAAATGGAATCTGTATCACTGTGATACTATGTGTAGTACCCACTTGTCCTGGGTTATTAACTGCTAATTTTGAGCAAAAACTGCTAATTTTCCCCCTAAGGGTGTTGCCAAAAGATAAGTGCTTGGTGTAGGCAAAGGGAAGTCATTGGGATTGTTTTCTGTAGGTTTGCGCTTTATCTCCTCCAGATTTGGCGGAAGAAGAGCCCCATTGCTTTGATCTGTATGAATCTTGCGCCTGGTATCTGCAACCCTTAGGACGTCTGGATTTGCCCCTTTGAGCTCTGTCTGACACAGGAAAGGACCATTTTTTGTAGGCCAGTGTCTACTGAATCTTGGTGGCTGCACTTGTAAGAAGTCTTTAACAGTTTGCATAGACTTAGCTTTGTCTTCCATTTTCTTTAAAACCTCTTCTGCCTTAATACCAGAGTATCATGCTGTAAAGGTGCATCTAGCAATTTAGCTTTAACATGATCAGGCAAATTTTGTTTTTAGCTAGGCATGCCTCCTAATCACAGATCCAGTAACTGCGGTGCTGCAGGAGTCCTCTAAGGAATCAAAACCACATTGCAAAGTATGCTTTCCAACCTGTTCAGCTGCATGCAATAATTCCTGCAATTCATTATTTTCTGCACATTCAGAAATCAACATCATTTTCTGTTTCAGCAATCCCATAACATGTTGCTGATACTTAAGCATATGAAATTGACAGTTTAAGGCCCCGATTGCCAAGGTCGCAAATGTATAAACCTTTTTCCCCATCTGTCCAGTGCCCTTCAATCTCTGTCAGAGGGAGTAGGATTTTTTTTGCTGTTGAGGCCTTAACTCCCTTTGGACCCTGTGAAATAGTTTCAGGATCAGCAGCAGGGTTTCTAAATAAGAATATATGTGAGTCAGGGACCCTGTAATATCTGTCAGGCTTACTGGGAGCCGGAGGTAAGGAGTCAGGGGTCAAGCTTGACTCCGAAAACGCATCATCTACAATGCCTAAAACAGGGGGAATGGCTAGAGGCCTGTGCTGAGGGAGAAGAAGGAAATCCCAGAGCCTCTTTTTTGATTCTGAGAAATCTTGACTCTCCCAGTGAAAATGCTCCTCAAAGTATGCAAGGTTTCTCCAAAAGAATAAGCCTCAGGAGCAGATGCAGATGGTATAGATTCCTCTGCATCAGAATCCTCATAGGGAGGTATAGATAATTCCTGATCAGAAGAGGAATCAGAAGGAATAGAAACCTGATCCGAAGATTCATAATCAGTGTCTTGCCTAGGCCTCTTATCTGGAAGGGGATGGGTACCCCTGATCAAGGTAATAAGGTCTTCAGCCATTTTGATCATCTGTTTTTTTTAGGCATAGAGGCCTGTGCACGTGGATCATGCGTCAGTTTTTTAGTTTTAGAAGTTGCTTTTGTCTTTCATTTTGCAGCTGTCGTCGGTTTGATATACAAATGTTGAGGTCTGAATACACCCTCAGAAGCCGGTGCCTGCTCAGCGGCTCCGGACCTATCCGAGGGAGATACATCCGTCGGTCCACTACCTTGAGTATCTTGTGGCATGCCGGACTCCACATGGGTGTCGGTAGAGGCCTGCGACTCGAAGGTAGCGGGTATCAGAGGCTGCGAAAGTGCCTCAATGAGTACCGGCAACTGGCTTAGAAGAAGCTTCGTCATCTGTTTTGGATCTCGACTGCCTTTCTCGGTCCTTTTCTTTGCGTTTTTTTTGTGTACTCCAGTAGTCGGATTGCTATCAGACAACATTTCTGGGTAATTAAATCTTTGAGGCAAAAATATACCGACGCTTAATAGTGCGTTGGTTAAATCTAGCACAAAACCGACAGAAAGGCACTTTGTGATCAGGGCCTAGGCAAGGAATACAGTATAAATGGAAATCCTTATGAGGTATTTGCTTCCCACAAGTAATACAATCATTAACTTTTTCTGACATCGTTAAAAAGCAAGAAAACATTTCCCCAATGGGGTACTTAGCTTTAGTGAAGACTTCAGTTCTGAAACTCAAACTCGAATATTTCAGTAGTCGGCCGACCGGCACTTGCGAAATGCTTCTGCGTCGGGCACCGCGTGGCAAGAAAGACTAAAGAGAATGGTGTCGGCTGCATGTTTTATTCCCCTGACGACCTGACGTCATGGAAAAGGAGACAGCAACTGACGCAGGACCCAAGACTTTGGAATCCAGGCCGACTGAGGGCAACCTGCTAGCAGATTACCCAAATGTAATGACTGCAACAGTGAAACACGAAGAACATCTGCTTCTGCTTTGGGCACCGCGCGGCAAGACTGACTGAATAAAATGGTGTCGGCTGCATGTTTTATAGACGTGATGTCATGGAAGAGGAGACAGCAACTGACGCAGGACCCATGACTTTGTTATTCAGGCTGACTGAGGGCAACCTGCCAGCAGATTACCCAAATGTAATGACTGCAACAATAAAACACACAGAACATCGGGTTGACCACCGGTGTGGAACACCTGTCGCCCATGTTGGTGATGACCAGGTCCTATATGTTTTCACCTCTGGTAGGAGAGTTTACCAGCTGATCCAGGGCATTTGAGTTGATGAATTCCAGGAAGCGCTGGGCCTTGGAATTTGTACTCAAGTAGTTTTCCCAGTGAATGGTATGGTAATTGAAATCGCCCAATATCAGGGTGTTCGGTAGGACCTTCATGTTTTCCAGTGTCTCCAGAAAGGTGGAGTGGTGGTCCTGGGTCATGGAGGGTGATTTGTTGCAGGCCACAATTTGCATTGCAGATATGCCCGATGTTAGTTGCACATGGATGATCTCAGAGGTATCATGCTGAGCCACTAATCTGGAGGTGTAGGTATCCTTGATGAATATGGATACACCCCCTCCTTTTGTGTTGCGGTCTGTGTTCTGTGGCCGAAACGTGTGGTATGAGTTGTAGCCCGGTAGTGCTGGGGATGCTCTCTGGAGCCTTGAACCAGGTTTCAGTTACTGCACAGATGTCAATGATCTCCATACTGAGGAGTGCTTCGAGCACGTGCATTTTGAGATTTAAACTCCTGGCACTGAGTAGCATAACCCTTAATATTTTGTTAATTGTGCTGTTTACAGAGGTGGGTTTGACTTTTGAGCCTTGCCTAAAAAAGGCACTATGGGGGTAGCAAGAGCCTTGGCCAGTATTCGAAAGCCTAGGGGTGACAGGTGCAAGCCATCTCTTGTGAAGCAACGCGGCTTGTCGAGCATGAGGTCCCAGGCTGACAGATACTGGATCCCCTTTGAATGACACCAGAAGCTTAGTCAATTGTTGTAATTGATCATTTTTTCTTTATATTGAGGTATCATTCTTGGTAAGGGCAGGATACTACTCAGGGTCAGGGTCATACCAGCCTGGGCTGCATGATCAGAGAGTTCTTCCATGTCTCTCTGCATGTAGTCCAGGGAGGTACACCTCAGGTCATTCACACCAACATGAACAATGACAGGGTCATATTTTTACTTGTTCTGGAGTGACCCGAGTGCTTGTGTAATGTGGCGGATTCTGGCTCCCGACAGGCAGCTAAAAGTAACCTTCTGCTTGTCCAGCCTAGTGAGTGGGACATCAGTGTGCCTGACTATAGAGTCACCTATTACTAGTGTGTTAGGTATGGCACACTGATTTTGTGTTTTATGTGTTGTCTAGTTTGTGACAGGAAGTGCAGGTTGTTTGTGTGTCTGCTTTGGAGGTCTCTGATGCTTTTGCAGGTTTTTATTTACAGCCTCCGAGCATGATTTTGTGTATTTATGTGTAGTTTTTTGCCAATGCTGTTTTAGTAGGTCTGTGTGCAGCTGGAGGTGTGGTGCAAGTGTTAATATCCTCCTCTTGACTGTCTGTTCCAGTCTTGGGTGGAGACAGCTCAGCTACCAGTTTGGCTGTATAATTGCCTCTCTCGCATATGTTAGTGTTTTGAGGTAGGAGGAGAGGGTTGTCTGTGTACATGAGGCAGTTGTAACATTGCCTCAGGATACCCAGATTCACCAGCTGGACTGGAGAGTGCACCTGAAGTTGTCCTTTGGTCGTGCCTGAATAGTAGGGTGAGCGGCTTAGTCGCTTGGTTGGTGAGGGGTGAATAAAGAGCCTTGCCCTGCTGGGCAATCAGTGTCAGGGTATTTTAGTGCTTGCTATTTAGGACTAAGCAAGTGCTGGGCTGTAAGATGCTTTTTGAGTGCTTAGGTTGAGAGTTAGACTAGTTTCAAGGGAAAAACTGAAGAGGAGACTTAGTGGAGCCGGGAATAATTTAACCGTAGCTAACCGGCACTGCCTGGTGCACAAAACCGTGCAAACGCAGTTTTTATAGTAGGGAAATGAAAGACAGAACTTAGCCCAAAATGGCCAATAAACTACTAACTGCTGGGCTGGAACCTCCAGGGACAGATAGCTTGCTCAAAGCTCCCCTCTCTCACAGGTGAAAAGAGAAACTTCCTTCTATCCAAGTAAGGTATGGGCAACTCAGAAACTAGTATCACAGCCCTGAATTCAGCACTAGCCTGAAAACTGGACTATACTAGCTTAGAAAGGTGGGAAACAAGGATTTGCTTGTTGTTTTTTTGAAAAGATAAGGCAAAAACAGTAAAAAATACACTTAAAACAGCTTTAAACTTCTACAAACGATCAGAAAAGGCTATTGCACTTTAGTGTGTAGCCTACAACAGTTAAACAAATTATTTAAACAAAAAACTTTTTAAAAGTGCAGGCAGTTAACTAAGTACAATATGTGAAAAAAACAAGCTTTTAAATCACAATAAATGCTGGAAAATCTACGTTTAGGTGGAAAACAGTTAAGTACAGAAAACTGATACTTAATCACTCCAAGTCTCTCTTCTAAGCTAGAAGGCTTATATCAGTTTAAGGCTTTCTAGTGCTACTCAGTAGGTTAGTTACAGGAAAGATGGGAAACAGGCACAGATGTGGTCTTTTAAACGCGAAAGTTATAAGAGATGGACAAACTGTCCAAATGGTCAATAAACTACAATTTCTGGGCCAAGAACCTCTCCTCTCGTGGTAGACAGGTTACCTAATGCTTACCATTCCCACTGATAAGCTAGAAGGCTTTCTTCCAACACAGAAAGGCTTGCGGTGTTCAGAAGCTTACCAACAGTCCTGGATACAGCAATTCTGTAACTGAACTAGGCTAGTTACAAGAAAGGTGGGAAACAAGCACAAGTGCGGCTTTTAAACCAGAATGTTGAAAGAGATGGAAAAAAAAACTGCCCAAACGGCCACTAGCTACAATTTCTGGGCAAGGAACCACTCCTCTTGTGGTAGATAGGCTACCTGATGCTTACCACTCCCACTGACAAGCTAGAAGGCTTCCCTCCAACATGGAAAAGCTTGGGGGGCTCAGAAGCTTACAAAGAGTCCTGGATACAGCAAATCTGTACCTGGACTAAACTAGTAACAGGAAAGGCAGGAAACAAGCGCAAACGCAGACTTTTAAATCAGAAGGTTGAAAGGGATGGAAAAGCTTCCCAAACAGCCAATAAACTATAATTTCTGGGCCAGAAACCGCTCCTACTGTGGTAGATAGGTTACCTAGTGCTTACCACTCCCACTGATAAGCTAGATGGCTTCTCTCCAACACAGAAGGGCTTGGTGGGGGGCTCAGAAGCTTACCAACAGTTCTGGATACAGCAAATCTGTACCTGGACTACACTAGTTATAGGAAATGCAGGGACCAAACGCAAAACGGGCTTTTAACCAGAAAGTAGAAAGAGGTGGAAAAGCTACCCAAACGGCCAATGAACTACAAGTTCTGGGCCAAAACACACTCTTCCCATGGTAGATAGGCTACCTAGTGCTTACCACTCCCAGTGATAAGCTAGAAGGCTTTCCTCCAACAAAGAAAGGCTTGGGGAGCTCAGAAGCTTATCAACAGTCCTGGATACAGCATGTCTGCATATGGACTTGATTAGTGGCAGGAAACAAGCTTAGAATTTTTTTTTATTACAGAAAAGCAGCTAAAACAGCAGTAAATACAATTCAAATTGTAGTGCAGGCCAGCACACCCGAGTGTGTAGCAACACTACGGCAAATACAGTTCAAATAAATGCAATTAAATTAACAAGTGACTGAAAAACAAGTGCAGAAGGCAGTAAATTAGAAGGCTACTAACAAGCAGTAATAAGTGCAGAGTACGAGCGATTGAACAGTTAACAGCATGCAGAAGAGCAACTAAGACAGTTATAGTAAGAGCAGCTGAATAAAAAAAAATAAATTTTTTTTTTGAGGGGGGGAGGGGGGGACAGAGCAGGATTAAGAGGCTACAGGGGTTGTCCTTCCCAAAAGCTCTCTTTGTACATAGTAGGAGTGCCCGAAATCAGAATATGGTCTCACTGCACTCAGTTGAGTGAGCAAATGAGATGGGTCCAGAAGGTGTATCCAAATACAAATCTACAAGAGGGGCGGGCCAAGATGCAGCTGAGCAAATATCAATGAGGGAAGCCTTAGAATGGAAAGCTGCTGAAGTTGCCATTGATCTTGTAGAATGTGCTTTAACTCTATGAGGCAAGGTGAGGGTGTTTTTGTTGTAGATAAAGGTGATACAATTTCTCAACCATGAAGCCAATGTAACTTTTGATACAGGGTGACCCCATCTAGGCCCAGAAAAAGCCAGAAACAGTTGGTCTGATTTAAGGGTAGATTTTGTTCTGTCCAGATAAAAACGTATTTGCCTATGAACATCCAAGGAGTGCAGGCAATACTTTCCCTTGTTAGAATGGTTACGAAAGAACACCGGGAGATCAATAGAATGGTTGACAGATCGCTCTGACACCACTTTTGGTAAAAAGGAAGAATTGGTTCTCAGTGACACCCTATCCTTATGGAAGATAAGATAGGAAGGTTTGATGCATGAGGGGTGAAGTTCTGACAATCGCCTGGCCGATGCGATTGCAATCAGAAACAAAGTTTTCCAAGAGAGATATCTTACATCACAAGAGGAGGCAGGTTCAAAGGGTGGAGCTGTCAAAGCTTGCACAACCAAAGCCAAATCCCAAGGTTGTATGGGTTTTCTAAAGGGAGGTTTTTAGGTAGATAACCCCTTCAAGAAAGTCTTACAGAGTCTGTGCGACATAAGTGAAGAATCTTGAAAACCAATATGAAAATTTGAGATGGCAGCTACATGTACACGGATAGTAGAGGCAGACACCCTTGAGTGGAAAAGATGTGATAAGTCATCTAATACCGCCTAGACCGGGGCTGACAAGGGGTCTATTTGCTTATCTGCTGCTCATACAGAGAACCTCTTCCATTTATTAAGATAGATTAGTCTGGTGGACGATTTATGAGATGCAATAAGAATACTGCACAGGGGATGAAAGGTTTTCATGCCTGGCAGTCATTGGAAGTGTAGAAACCAAGCTGTCAGTTTCAAGGTTGTTAGACTGGGGAGAATCAGACCCTGCAGATGGGAGATCAATGTTGGGGATGGACTGAAATCCATGGCTGATCTAGCAGGTGAGGCAAAATAAAGGGAAACTAAACTTGTTGAGGCCAATATGAAGCGATGAGGATCACTTTGCTCTTCAACTGTAGTGCTTTCTTTAGAAATTGGGAGATGAGGGGGCGAGAACAGGCATAAAGAAGACCCGAGGGCCAAGTGTTGACTACAGCATCCTTTGCTGACTGTCCTCGCGGAGGGGATCAGGGCAAAGTAGTTGCTGTACTTGTAGTTGGTTGGGCAGGCAAATAGGTCACAGCAAGGCTGGCCCCATCGGTTGAAGATTTTTGCCGCTATCAAAGGATTGAAGGACCACTAGTGAGGCTGTAGAATGCACCTGGTTCAATTTGTCCGCTATCACATTGGAGCTCCCAGGAATGTGTGTTGCAGTCAGAAAGCGGTTGTGAGCTATCGCCTATTCCCATATTCTCAAGGCCTCTCAGCATAACGGGTAAGATCTGGTGCCCCCTTGTTTGTTGATGTACCAGACCACTGACATGTTGTCCGACTGGATCGCAATAGTCCCTGACAGAAGGATGGAGTGTAATGCTTGCAACGCCAGAAGCACCACCCTCAGTTCCTGGATACTGATGTGCAAAAGGGCCTCTGTCTCTGACCAGGTGCCTTGGACCGAGTTTCCCTGACATAGCCCCCCAACCCATCAGGGAGGCGTCCGTGGTCACCATGGCTATCGGTTGATGGGGGTGGAAAGGGCGAGACCATTGTTGGGAATTTTGAGACGTCCACCAGAGTAAATCTTGCTTGCACCTCTGAGTTACGCTTATTTGAAAAGACAAAGGATGTTGTAGAGGGTACCACTGAGTGAGATGTAGCCATTGAAGAAGTCTCATGTGGAATCTGGCAAGAGGAACAATGGTAATTAAAGCTGCCATTGACCCCAATAGCTGAAGTACAGATCGAGCTGGGGATTTTTGGTGACAAAGCAGCGGTTGTCTTATTCTCTAAAGTCTGTGTTTTGGAAGGGATGCTGTGCAATTTCTCGTGTCCAACAGTACCCCTATAAATTCCAAAGACTGAGTTGGGGCTGTGTTGGATTTCTCCCAGTTTATAGTGATTCCCAGGCGTTGAGCTGTTAAGAGAGTATACTGCAGGGCTTCTTCCAGTAGATACTTGGTGGGGACGGTAAGGAGCCAGTCATCTAAATATGGAAATGCCTGGAATCCTTGAAGTCGCAAGTGAGCAATAACCACTGCCATGCATTTTGTGAACACTCTGGGGGCTGCAGAGAGACCAAAGGGCAGGGCTCGGAACTGGTAGTGACTGGCTCCTATACGGAAGCGGAGGTATCTTCTTGAACGTTTGTCCATTTTTATGTGGTAATATGCATCTTGAAGATCTACAGAGCATATCCAATCATCTTCTTCCAGAAGAGGAAGGATAGACTAAACCGCGACCATCTGGAATTTCTCTGTTTTTACACATTTGTTTAGTGTACTGAGATCCAGAATTGGTCTCCAGTCCCCTGTCTTTTCTGGCACTAAAAAGAACCTTGAGTAAAATCCGGATCCTATGTGGTCTGGCGGGACGGTCTGTATGGCTCTTTTTGTAGCAGCTTTTTGATTTTGTGTGCTGCTGTTTCCCTTTAACTGGGTGGAACGTCAAGTAATACTCTTGATGAGACTGGGCAAATATGGAAGGGATGTGACAGCCTCTGGATATAATCCGTTGTACCCAAGAGTCGGTTATGTTTTGCCAGGCAGCAGGGTACAAGGAGAAATAACCCCCAATTGCTTCCACAGATGAGCAGTTGGGCAACGCTTCAGGAGTGCTGATAGGGTTGGCCATTAAAAAGGATCTCTAACGCCAGTTTCGTGGACCCCCTTTGCCCAGAAAGGGGCATCTTCCACTGGAGTTTCCCCCGAAAACTCGGCACGTGCATCCTGCTAAGAACCCTGTGATTTCTTGTGCCAGATCTTTCCACTCCTCTGATTTCTGCAATAGAATCACTGAGAAGTGGAGTGTCCGACACCAATGGCACACAAAGTCTTGCCATCTTGTTCACACCGTGCCAGCGTATCCTTTACTTTAGGGCCAAGCAAAGAAGCGGCCTCTATAGGGGCATTCATGAAGGAAGCCTTAAAGGAGTCCACAAAGTCACAGAGGCGCATCCAAGCATGTCTGGCAAAGTACAGTTTTGTACCTACCATAAATGTAGATGGCCGATAGATATGCATCTGCAGTCCTGACATATGGGTTGTCCTGCCTCAGGCAGCCCTTCGGTCTGCCGGATTCCAAAGTCTGGGTCCGGCGTCGGCTGATGTCGCCTCCTCCCCGACGTCAGAGCGGCTGGGGTATAAAGGCATCAGCCGACGCCATCTTCTTCAGTGTTTCTTGCCCCAGATGCCAGGTGCCCTCCAGGGAAGGCTAAATTTTGTGAATGGATAAACAAAAAATCCAGACATGCACAACAGTAATAAACAGATACACCATAACAGATATCCCCAGCTTATAGAAAATGGGGGGGGGGGGGATGGACCCAAGGGAAAAAGCAGAGGGTTAGGAGGGAGGGAAAACCTGACTGCAGTTGCATATCTATCAGACATCTACATTTATGGTAGGTACAAAACTGTACTATGTCCTTCAAGAATGCAACTGCAGTCATAACATATGGATTGAATACCATAGCCAAGCTGGGGATGGTAGGACTAAGCAAGAGATGGTGTAGCTAGAAGACCCTGCAGGACTGCCGAAGCAAAGCCTGCTCGGGATCTGGAGTATAGTGGCAGGTTGTAGTGTTTGGTAAATGTATGCATGGAGCTCCATGTAGCAGCCTCTAGATAGGGGTGTCCAACCTTTTGGCTTGCTGGGGCCGCATTGAGTGAACAGAAATGGTCTTGGGGCCGCATATAAAATATATCATATAGTTAACTCTTTTGTTGCTCCAGAAGACCACAGTCGACCTCCTGGCTGTACTGTAGGTGCATTTGAACACTGAATAAATGTAATAAATGCCTAATATGTGCCTTATTCTAATTCTCATTCTACTTCTCTAATCTTACAGTTAACTCTAACATCTTAGTTAATATATCTATCTATATATATATATATATATATTTTTTTTTTTTTTTTTTTTTTTACAAATAAACAGATATTCACTACAGCACTAGCATTTCTCACTGGGAAAACCATTCCAGCAGTCCAACTACGTAAAATGTCAACATCAGCAGTCCTACAATACTGTAATCCACAAAAATAACCCAACAAATTTGCAATAAAGTAAAGAATTCACATTACTGACTTAATAAAACAATTCTGAATAAGATACAAGAGGGTCTCACCCAAACAAATAACTGATGCCAGAAATATGGCCTCAAGCTAAATGCCAAAAGCTGCAACATCATCCCCTTTGAGGAGAGTGAAGTCCCCACAAATTATCACATTAATAACAATGATGTAAGCACTAATAAGTCGTATGGTACTTGGGCACCCAGGTTGATATAAACCTGACTTTTGACCACCACGTTGTCTCCGTTGTAACGAGAGCGTTGTATAAGGCCCACTTCATTAGTAAGGGCATCTGATCCAGGGACAAGGAGGTCATAACATCCCTGTATTCTTCCTTTACAAGAGCCATTATTGAGTGTAGTGCCCCTTTGGCATGTGCCTCAGCAAAACACCCTGCCAAAAGAAAGACTACAACCATTTCTGACAAAAAAGGTCAAAGGACTAAGTTCACTTAGTTATCCAAACAGACTAAAAAGCTTCTTGCTTTCCTCTGTCTCTCACTGGCCCCTATAAATTTTCATTGGCTTGCTTTCCAGGCTAAGAAAGATCCTGCCTTAAGAGACGTCCTTTACCTCAGAAATACTGGTTATACTTAAAATGCTCACTACAAAGACCACAGCCTTCACTGCAACATAAACAAGCCACGTTTTATGGGCAGGTTCTTGACGCAAAAACCTTCAACTTCTGTAAAGAGTTCCTCTCATTATCAAACAATGTAGTTCAGCAACACGATGGCTGGATGGATAGCCATAAATCTAGTCCTTGGGTAAGTAGCATAGCCTTCATCAAACC
The DNA here is from genome assembly GCF_019279795.1 of Protopterus annectens. Lineage (NCBI taxonomy): Eukaryota > Metazoa > Chordata > Ceratodontiformes > Protopteridae > Protopterus > Protopterus annectens. Next base: position 1,692,771,176 of record NC_056739.1, read on the forward strand.
AGATGGAAAATCCACATACTAACCTTTCCCAGCTGGATGGCTAAGATCTAATATTGGTTACTCAAGTCTAGTTGCCCAAGAAGAGGGGCATGTTTAACTAAGAAGTCCATTTGTAAAATTATATTCAGGATACATATTAAATCTCTCTCTCTCTTATACACACACACAAAAAAGACCCTACTTGTAAAATAGGCAACCTCAGTAATCACATGACACCCACTCACTGAATGAAATTGTCTGGAAGTCAAAATATCTGAAAAAAAATCATAATAGAGATGGATTCATCCATGTAATTTCCAACCACCAAAAGGACTATCAGTAAATCAACAAACAACTGCTCGGCAAAAAGTAAATCAATAAGAAAACCATAAACTATAATGCTACATACTGGTGTAAACATATAACTTGTGTCAATCCCCAGGTTAATCCATACCAAAAGATTGTTTCAGAGCTTCAGCTATGTACAAACAGCTTTCTCCTAAAAACTTAACTCATTGATATTTATTTGCCTTGTTGTAATTATAACTGTAAAAAAAAAATGTTTTTAAGTTTATTCTGTACCTTAATGATTCTCACTGTTACGAGATGTAATCTCTGCCATATTGTATGAGTATTACATCCATAATTTGCTGTCTCTCTCTCTCTCATGTATTGTATTATATTGTTTTGTGTTATTTTTGGAGCTTTTCTCCCCGGGCCTCCGCTGAAAATGGACCTGTGTCCAGTCGGACTTTCCCGGTAAACAAATGTAAAATAAAATAAATAAAAATAAACCTCCCTCCAATCTAAAGCCATTTGACATTCAGACATTTTAATTTGTGCAGAAGTTACTCACAGACTGACAGTTAACTGAGCTGTAATGCTGACCTTCGCTTTTGAAAAAAACAAATTCCCAGACTTTGTCAGTAGCTCAAAGTGTAGAGAGGATTATTTATTTATTATATATTTATTTATTTTTGGAAAACATATTTAAAACTGTTAAATTCATTACACACCCAGAAACACAGAAAAGTTATTGTGATTATGTAAACCACAGACTGCTGCAAGAAATCAAAGTCACATTAGCACTCTATGCTTATGTCCGAACAGATGAATCATACCTGTCAATTCCAAAATCAACAGTATCAGTAAATCAACAAACAACTGCTCGGCAAAAAGTAAATCAATAAGAAGGGAGGGTGGCCTAATGGTAAAGGTGTTTGCCTTACAAACACAAAGTGCAGGGTTCGAGTCTCACAAGGGATAATTGGCTAGGCTTAAAATTGCTCGCAAGAGCAGTTAGCTTAGTACTAATCTAGGAACCTTATAAAAGAAGTAAAGTAGCTTAATAAGAAGGTTATTTGCAAGGTTACATGGCAGTTTATATTGGAAATAAGCAGAAATATTAAAAAGGCTCTGTTTTTCATAATTATGCCAAAAAGTCTTTCAAGGTAAATACAACTTCTGATTTAGTATGGAACCATACTTCTCAACCTTAAAGCAAGAAATCTGGACAAAGCGAAAAATAAAAGTGGGACACAGGCCCCAAAATAGTTATGCATCACAGACACCATTGAAACAACTGTAGCTGCAAACATTATACATCACTTATAATCTTTCTATCCCATTATTGTCAGTTAAACATTATATGGCTCATTCAGTCCTGCCTTCTTTTGCATCAAAGAAAACCATGCTTTGAAATGACAAATGCATTAAACATAATAAATAAAACACATTGCATCAACATCCTGCAACTTCCTACCTGCAAGCAACCACAGAGCTTTCACTGAAACTAGGGCTGCTTGTTTCCCCAGAATGACAGCTCTCTCTAATTAAGTCTAATGGTATACAATCTACCAGTATCTGGACTACCTGAAATAAATTAAATTATGGCCTGTAAATTAAAAGTACACTTTGTTTAATTAAACTATATTTCTAAGCCCACTTACTATATTTTTCAGTAACATCCCAATATCCATTTCCAGATAACTTTACAAGACACAGGCAGTGGTAGACTTGGCATTCTTCAGAACCCCACAGGCCCACGCTAATACATTGTCCATTAAATGTAAATATCCATCCACTGTAAATGGCAAGAAGCTATGTCTTAAAATATCTACTTCTGGCATGTGTACCCAAGTATTAGGTTTTGAAACAAAGAAACATATTCTCCACAGCCTGTAAGTCTCTGTCTTTAATAATCATCTACTGTTGCAGCACTCCAACACGTAAGCACACACATACACACTAAAATCCCAAACATTTAAAAAATGACATTGTGCCCACTTAATTTGCCAGTATTGATGATCCGCCTAAACTATGCTTACTGTTGTCCAATCTACCACTGCTTAGAACCCACCAATGATAAAACAGTACTAGATGCTTTTTTGTTTGTCTGAAAAAACAATACAACTTTATATGCTACAGTCCCACATAGTCAGTCCACTACTGACCCATTAACCCTAGGCTACTGTCTCATTCTTACTCTCTGGAACTGCATTACCTTGGATGACTACTTTTATTTCCTAAGCAAAAGACACAAATTGGAAGATGAGGCAAAAATCCAGACATTCTTTGAAAATCCATACAGTTAAGAGGTATGTGTTCATATTCAATACAACACTCTCCCTGTCAGGAAAGCTGCAATTTAATGAAAGTGTACTCTTAATTTATGATGTATTTGTGAGCTAACTTGTTTGTGTTCAGTAGGTAGACTGATCATTGTTAGCCTTTTTGTGCATGCATCTCTCTCTGTCATGCACACACACACACACACACACACACACACACACACATACACACACACACATACACACACACACACACACACACACACACTCCTTCTACTTTCACACACACAATTCTGCTTTCATGCATGCACTCACTCACTCCGTACTTACCTATTAACACAGGTAATTGCTGTCCCTTTCAAAGGCAACAGTGGCAAATCCATACATGAGTCCCTCTTCAGTGAGAACACACACACACACACACACACACACACACACACACACACTCACACTGATTGTTCGGTGCAAAATAATGGCGTAAACACTGACCCTTTTTTGGCTCAAAAACAAAACTGGAAGGTCACGGGAGAGAAAAACACAAAACCAAAAAAGTGTTTTGGGGCATGCGTACATTAATGTTGCAGTTAGAGGTTGAGGGCCACATGGAAGAGGTCTGAGGGCCGCATGCGGCCCGTGGGCCGCAGGTTGGACACGTCTACTAGAATATCTTTTGTAGCCACTCCTCTTAGAAAGGCTGTGGATGTGGCCATAGCTCTGGTGGAGTGTGGTCTAATATTAACTGGCACACTGGAAAGAGTAACAGAATCTGATGCAGTGTCCAATCCATTTTGAGATAGTTTGCTTGGTGACTGCCTTTCCTTGTGCCCCAGCAGCATAGGCTACAAACAGTTGGTCAGACTTCCTGGTAGACTTTGTTCTGTCCAAGTAGTAGCATAGTTGCCTGTGAATGTCTAAAGTATGCAACAGCTTTTCCGCCTTTGTTTTGAGGGTTAGGAAAGAAAGTAGGCAGGTGAATTGCTTGGTTTAGAGACACTCTGGATATCACCTTAGGCATGAAGGAAGGATTGGTCCTAAGAGAAACTCTGTCCTGATGAAAGATGAGGAAAGGAGGAACTGCCATGAGGGCCTGTATCTCCGAGACTCTTCTTGCTGAGGTGACTGCCAACAGGAAAACCGTTTTCCAAGATAGAAATTGCATTTCTGAAGATGCTGCTGGTTCAAAAGGAGGAAGAGTTAATTTTTCCAAGACGTAATTGAGGTCCCATGCAGGAATTGGTTGTTTCCTTGGAGGTTTGATATTCTTTATACCCCTTAGAAACTGTCTTAGCAAGGGATGCGAAAATACAGGTGGATCACAGTTGTAATGTGCTGAGATAGCTGAAGCATGGATTTTGATGGAAGAGTATGAGAGGCCACTGTGAAACATTTCTGCCAAGTATTCTAATATCAGAGGTATGCTCATCAGTGATGCATCCTGTCCCTTGTTGACATTCCAGATGGTGAATCTCTTCCATTTGGCCGAATAGGTTTTTCTGGTGGAAGGTCTGCGTGCCTCCAACAAAATTTCCTGAACCTTTTTGGAGAGGGAGTCATGGATCCCAGTCATGGAACTCTCCAAGCTGTCAGCTTTAAGGTTTGCAGATTCGGATGAACAGTCTTGTAATTGTGCTGAGTCAGGAGCTGAGGCCATTGAGGCAAGGGCCACGGTTTGGTGTGAGTTATGCTCAGTAGCAGTGGGTACCAGTGTTGCCTTGGCCAGTCTGGAGCTATCAAGATTCCTCTTGGTTGTTCTGCCTTGATCTTCAGTAACACCTTGGTGATTAAAGGTAGGGGAGGGAATGCATAAATTGTTAGGGCATTCCAGTTGAAGGAAAGAGCATCCGTTTTCCAAGCTAGAGGATGGTGAATCCTTGTGCAAAACCTTTCCAGATGATGATTGAGATGAGATGCAAAGAGGTCTATGTCTGGTCTTCCCCATGCAGTTGTTATTTGTGAGAAAATACGTGGGTGTAGCATCCATTCGTGTGGATCCAAGAAATTTCTGCTCAACCTGTCTGCCAGAACATTGTCCTTGCCCAGAACAAACTGGGATTGCAAGTAGATGTTCAGTTTCAGGGACTTTTCCCAAAGAGTCATTGTTAGTCTGCAGAGGGGGTAGGAATGAGTGCCCCCTTGTTGGTTATGTACCACATGACAGTGGTGTTGTCTGTCCTTATTAGCAGATGACCTTGCTGAAGAGATTTTCCAAAGGCTTCTGTTGCATGTATCACTGCCAACATCTCTTTTTGATTTATGTGCTGATGCATTTCCATGCGAGTCCATTGCCCTTGAATGCACCTGCCGTCCATGTGCGCCCCCCATCCATGGTCTGAGGCGTCTGTTGTAATAGTTTGACTTGTTGGAGCTTTGTTGAAAGGCATGCCTTCGTTTACGTGGCTTGCTTGAGCCCACCATAAAAATTCCCTTTGCAGGCATGGTATGAGTGGAATTATGTGTTCTAGGTTGTGGCTGTGTTGAGACCACAAGCTTTTGAGGTACCATTGTAGTTTTCTCATGTATAGTCTTGCCAGAGGGATTAGAAGAATGCAAGATGCCATGAACAGTACAGTTTTGTACCTACCATAAATGTAGATGTCCGAGAGGAATGTATCTGCAGTCCTAACAAATGGGTTGTCCTGCCTCAGGCAGCCCCTCGGTCGGCCGGATTCCAATGTCTGGGTCTGGCCTCGGCTGATGTCGCACTTCACCCGACGTCACTGCTACTGTCGATTGGGTATAAAGGCATCAGCCGACGCCATTTTCCTCAGTGTTTCTTGCCCCAGGTGCCAGGTGCCCTCTAGGAAGGCTAAATTTGGATAAATGCAAATGATTCCAAATAGTAGAGAGCAAACAACAAATAAACATGTATGTACATATATACAAACAAATACACCATAATAGATTCCCCCAGCTAGCTACAAGATGGGCAAATACCCTAGGAGTACCACAGAGGGGAAGGAGGGCAGGTAATCCTGACTGCAGATGCATTCCTCTCGGACATCTACATTTATGGTAGGTGCAAAACTGTACTATGTCCTTCAAGGATGCATCTGCAGTCCTAACAAATGGGTAGAATACCATAGCCAAACTGAGGGAGGAGGCACCAAGAAGATTATGGTGTAGTTAAGATCCCTTGCAAAACAGCAGTGGCAAAACCTGCTCGGGATCTGGAGTATAAAGGCAGATTATAATGCTTGGCAAATGTATGCACGGAGCTCCAAGTAGCAGCCTCTAAAATGCCTTTGGTAGCCACTCCTCATAAGAAAGCTGTAGTAGTGGCTGTAGCCCTTGTGGAGTGAGGTCTGATGTTTTCTGGAGTTGTCTTCCCATGAAAGGAGTAACAAAATCTAATGCAATTTCCTATCCATTTTGAGATGGTCTGTTTTGAAATTGCTTTTCCTTCCATTCCTGCTGCATATGCTACCAGAAGCTGGTCAGTTTTTCTATTGCTCTTGGTTCTGTCCAGGTAGTAGCGCAATTGCCTGTGTACATCCAAGGTGTGCAGTAGTCTTTCCCCCCTGTTCTGTGGGTTGGGGAAGAATGTTGGTAGGTGGATAGCTTGGTTCAATGATACCCTGGAGACCACCTTTGGCATAAAAGTAGGGTTAGTTCTCAAGGACATTCTATCTTGATGGAAGATAAGGAAGGGCTGTACTGCCATTAATGCCTGTAATTCAGAAACCCTTCTTGCTGAAGTGATTGCAAGCAGGAAAGCAGTTTTCCAAGATAAGAACTGTAATTCTGCTGTTGCTGCTGGTTCAAAAGGGGGAAGTGTTAACTTTTCCAGCACAAAGTTCAGGTCCCATGTAGGCAGAGGTGGCTTCCTTGGAGGCTTTACATTTTTAATTCCTCTCAGAAACTGCCTGAGTAGAGGATGAGAGAAGACTGGAGGATCCATGTTGTATTCTGCTGAAATTGCTGATGCATGAATCTTGATGGAGGAGTAAGACAGGCCATTGTGGAAAAGTTCTGCTAAATATTCCAGGATGTTAGCTATGTTTGCCAATGATACATTTTCTCCTTTTGCAGCACTCCAAATGAGGTATCTTTTCCATTTTGCTGAATAAGTCTTCCTTGTGGAGGGTCTGCGAGCCTCCAGGATAATGTCTTTAACCCTCTGAGATAGTTCTGGGTTATTTTGTTTCATGTAAGATTCCAAGCAGCTAGCTGCAGTGTTTTCAAGTTTGGATGCAGGATCTTGAAGTTGTTCTGTGTTAGCAGCAGAGGAACTAGAGGTAGAGGGCATGCGTGTGTCCGAGACATACTTCTCAGAAGCGGGTACCAATGCTGCCTCGGCCAGTCTGGAGCTATCAGTATGATCCTTGGGTGCTCTTCTTTGATCTTCAGTAGCACTTTGTGCATCAAAGGTAGAGGTGGGAATGCATATGCTGTTAGGTTTTCCCAACTGAAGGATAGGGAGTCCACCTTCCAAGCAAGTGGGTGGTATGTCCTTGTGCAGAATTTTCTCAATTGGTGGTTGTGTGGGGATGCGAACAGGTCTATTTCTGGTAGCCCCCATTTCTCTGTAATGGTTTTGAAGATGTCCGGATGCAGCATCCATTCGTGGGCATCCGTGTTAGTTCTGCTTAATGTGTCTGCTAATATATTTTCTTTTCCTGGCACAAATAAGGCCTGGAGCTGAATGTTGAGGTTCAGGGCCACATTCCACAGGTCCATTGCCATCCGGCATAGAGGATATGAATGTGTGCCTGCCTGCTTGTTGATATACCACATAACTGTGGTGTTGTCCGTCCTTATCAGCAAATGACCCTGTTGAAGAAACGGTCTGAATGTCTGAATTGCCTGTTTCACTGCCAGCATCTCTTTTTGATTTATGTGTAGGTTCAGCTGGTCTTGTGTCCATAGGCCTTGTATGCACTTGTCCGCCATGTGTGCCCCCCAGCCGAGGTCCGAGGCGTCCGTCGTGATAGTCTGGCTTGGGTGAGGGCTGTGGAAAGGCAGTCCTTTGTTCAACTGACAGGCCTGAGCCCACCACAGGAATTCTTGTTTCAGGCATGGGATTATTGGAATTTGGGTTTCTAGGCTGTGCTTGTGCTGAGACCATAAATTCCTTAGGTACCATTGCAACTTCCTCATATGCAGTCTGGCATGTGGGATCAATAGTATGCAGGATGCCATGTAACCCAGGGCTTGCAGGACTTTCCTTGCTGTGAGCTGGTTCTGCGTTGTTAATGCCTTGAAGTAGAGTGGTAGTTGTTTTTGCTTTTCTGCTGTCAGAAATGCCATTTGATTTGATGTGTCCAGTTCTGCACCCAAGAATGTAATCCTTTGGGATGGCACCAGCCTTGACTTTTTTATGTTGACTGTGTATCCCAAGGCCTGCAGTAGGTGAATAACCTTTTCCAAATCTTTTGTTAATTTGATCTTGTTGTCCGCTTGTAGCAGGCAGTCGTCCAGGTATGGATAAATTTGAATTCCCTGAAGCCTGCAAAGAGCAATTACTGATGCCAGGCATTTCGTGAATACTCTGGGCGCAGTAGATAAGCCAAAGGGCAATGCTGAGAATTGATAATGCTCTGATCCTGCAAGAAATCTGAGGTATCTTCTGCAATCTGGTCAAATAGGGACGTGCAGGTATGCCTCCTTGAGATCTAGAGTCACCAGCCAAGCCTCCTTGCCCAGCATGGGAAGAAGGTGCTGTAGGGTCAGCATTTTGAATTTTGGAACAATGAGATATGTGTTGAGGGCAGACAGGTCGAGAATAGGCCTCCACTGGTTTTCTTTTCTTGGCACCAGGAAAAGTCTGGAATAAAATCCTTGTCCTTGTTCCATAGCCGGTACCTTTTCTATAGCTCTCATCCTTAGTAAGTGGTTGATTTGTGCTACAGCGTTTGCCTTTTGGTTTGGTGGTAGGTTTGGCATTCCTCTCTTCCTTGGTAGAGTATGGAAGTGAAACCTGTAGCCTTTGTCTATTGTCTGTAAAATCCATTTGTCTCCTGTAATGTAATGCCAGTTTACTGAAAATAAGGCTAGCTTTCCGCCTAAGGGTGCTTCCAGTTGTTCCCTGGTAGGCGGTATCAGAGCCAAGTCACTGTGACTGTCCTGTGGAAGTGGTAGTAGCTGGATCTGCGGGAGTACTTCTCTGGTTGTTAGGCTGCCACTGACGTCCCCTGTAGGCACCTCTGGATTGACCTCTGCCTCTTGAGCGCCTATTTCTGCCTCTCTGTGCTCTGGTGTCTGGAAATGACCAATTCTTCGAAGGCCAATTTCTACTAAACCTAGGAGGCTGGACCTGTAAGAAGTCCTTGACTGTTTGGACAGATTTTGCTTTTTCCTCCACCTTCTTTAACACTTGCTGTGCAGGGGAGCCAAACAAACTGAGTTTCTCCATAGGAGCATCTAGGAGCTTTGACTTTACATGGTCTGGTAAGGGTTGCTCTTTTAACCATGCATGCCTTCTGATCACTGTACCAGTCATAGCTGATCTAAAGGAAGCCTCCAGTGCATCATAGCCGCATTTCAAGGAATGATTACTGACCTGCTGAGTGTTATGTACCAAATCCTGCAGGGACTTACGGTCTATAGGTTCAGGAGAGGATAGTTTTTTATTTAACTGATCTAACAAAAATTCCTGATACTGAATCATGTGGAATTGACAGTTTAAAGCCCTAGCCGAAAGAGTAGCAGAAGTATAAACTTTTTTACCCCATCTCTAATGCTCTAGATTCTCTTTCAGAGGGGAGGGGGTTTTTGGCAGTTGCTACAGCTTTGGGGCCTTGAGAAATAGTTTCTGGATCTGCAATAGGAGCCTTATACAGGTGATAATGTGTGTCCGGGACCCTGTAGTATCTGTCAGGCTTAGCAGGGGCCGGAGGAAGAGAGTCAGGGGCAGTACAAGCATCATTGAATGCATCATCCACAACTGTTAGTACTGGAGGAATGGCTAAAGGCCTATGCTGTGGCAAATGCAAAAAGGTCCTGAGCCGTTTCCTAGAATCTGAAAAATCCTGGCCCTGCCATTGAAATTGTTCCCTCATAGCATGCAAGGTTTCCCCAAAAGAAAATTCCTCAGGAGGAGAGGCAGAAGGGATGGAGTCTAATGCGTCAGAATCCTCATAGGGAGAATAAGGACCCTCTGGAGGATTTGAGTTGTCTGAATCATCAGAAGAATAATCTGTAGAAACTGGTTCAGGGGGCTCTGCTCTAGGCCTCTTCTCTGGAGGGGGATGAGAGGCCCTGTCAGGGTGAGGTTGGGATCCCCTGATCAAAGAAATGAGATCCTCTGCCAGGCTAAGCATTTGGGAACTAGAGCTAGGCCTGTGTGAGGGGGTTTTAGAAGGCAAGGCCTTAGAAGATTTAGCTGCTTTAGCCCTAGAGAAAGCCTTGATAGACATGGATGCAGGGGGCCTAGCAGCTCCACGTGCAGGAGTAGATATGTCTAAAGGAATAGTATCTGATAAATCCTGGGTGCCTGCTACAGCAGGAGAAATTTCAGTGGCAGATTCAGCCATGCTATGTGAGGCCTCGGCTGCAGGAGGAATGCTTTCGGCCGAAGGAAGAACCGAGGACTCGGTTTCAGCCGAAACCGAGACACTCGCGGTTGGCTTAACCGTGGTTTCGGCCGAAACCGCGGACCGCGAGTGTCGGTCCTTTTCCTTACGTTTTTTAGCTAATTGTGAAGTCGGAGTCTCCGACGGCATTTTGTAAGCAAAAGCGGGACCAAAAAACTCCTCCGCAAACTCCGACCAACGTCTAAGTGTTCGTCGGTTGAAGGAAGCACAGGCTAGGCAAGCTGCTACGTCGTGGTCTGGGCCTAAGCAAGGAAGGCAGTAAGAGTGGAAATCCTTATGAGTATTTGTTTCCCACAAGTTAAACAATTGTTTACTTTTTCTGACATCGGCTGAGGCAAGAAAGAGTCCCCAACGGGGTACTTAGCTTTTTAGAAGTCTTCGGTAGTAGAAATCTCTGGATCTGACCGACCGGCACTTGCGAACAGCTTCTGCTTCGGGCACCGCGCAGCAAGAAAGACTGGGGAAAATGGTGTCGGCTGATGCCTTTATACCCAATCGACAGTAGCAGTGACGTCGGGTGAAGTGCAACATCAGCCGAGGCCAGACCCAGACTTTGGAATCCGGCCGACCGAGGGGCTGCCTGAGGCAGGACAACCCATTTGTTAGGACTGCAGATGCATCCTTGAAGGACATCCCAGGGCCTGCAGGGTCTTCCTTGCGGTCAGGTGGGTTAGTTTTGCTAGGTTTTTGAAATAGTCTTTTAAATGCTCTTGTGAGAAAGGCCATTTGTAGCTGTGTGTTCAGCTTTGCTCCTAGAAAAATAATCTCTTGGGATGGCAGTAGTCTTGATTTTTGAATGTTGACTGTGTATCCCAAAGCCTGTAGCAATTGAATGACATAATCCAAGTGTTTTGTTAAGGTTCACTTGCTGTCTGCTTGTATGAGGCAGTCGTCCAGGTAAGGGTATATTTGAATCCCCTGGAGTCTGAAGTGTGCCACTACTGATGCCAGGCATTTCGTGAATACTCTGGGCGCAGTAGATAAGCCAAACGGCAATGCTGAGAATTGATAGTGCTCTTTTCCTGCAAGAAATCTGTGGTATCTTCTGCAACTGTGTCTGATAGGGACATGCAGGTATGCCTCCTTGAGGTCCAGAGTAACCAGCCAAGACCCCTTGCCCAGCATGGGAAGAAGTTGCTGTAACGTCAGCATCTTGAATTTTGGCACCATGAGAAAAGTATTTAGAGCGGACAAGTCCAAAATAGGCCTCCATTGCTTTTCTTTTCTTGGAACAAGGAACAGTCTTGAGTAAAATCCCTGGCTTTGTTCCTGAGGAGGAACCTTCTCTATTGCTTTTATTTGTAACAGCTTTGAGACTTCTCTGAGTGCCTCTGCCCTTTGATTTTGTGGCAGGTTTGGCATGCCTTGTCCTGTTGGTAAAGTATGGAAGTGGAACCTGTAACCTCTGTCTATTATGTCCAAAATCCAATTGTCCTGTGTTATAATGTGCCAGTTCTTTGAGAATAGAGATAATTTTCCGCCTAGAGGTGCTTCCCTTTGAGCCTTGGTAGGCGGAATGAAAGGTAAGTCATTGTGATTGTCCCTGTGGTGCAGGTGAACTACCTGTGCCACTTCTCTGGTTTTGAGGTTGCCATTGGCGGCCCCTGTAGGAGCCTCTGTATTGCCCTCTACCTCGTGCACGCCTGTTCTTTCCCCTTTGAAACTTGTCTGAGTCTGGAAAGGACCAATTCTTTGAAGGCCAATTCCTGCTGAATCTGGGAGGCTGAACCTGGAGGAAATCCTTTATTGTCTGTACAGATTTTGCCTTCTCCTCAAAAGATTTCAACACATCCTGAGCATTAGCACCAAAAAGCTTCTGTTTATCCAGAGGTGCGTCCAGGAGCTTTACTTTAACATGATCCGGCAGTGGCTGTTCTTTCAACCAAGCATGTCTACAGATAGCTGCCCTACATGAAGCTTCCAATGCATCATAACCACACTGAAGAAAATGGTTGCTAACCTGCTGAGTGTTATGAACTAAATTCTGCAATGCCTTTCTATCTATAGGCTCAGGAGAGGCTAGCTTTGTCTGCAAATCATCCAGTAAATAATCCTGGTACTGAAACATATGAAATAGGCAGTTAAGTGACCTCATGGCAAGGGTGGTAGAGGTATAAACTTTTTTACCCCATCTCTCCAGGGACCTTGCTTCCCTGTCAGCAGGCAGTGGGATTTTGGCTGAGGAGGAAGCCACTCCTTTGGGGCCCTGTGAAATGGTTTCTAAATCCACAGAGTGGGCCTTAAAGAGATGCTTGTGAGTGTCAGGTACCCTGTAATATCTGTCTGGCTTGACAAGAGCAGGAGGGAGAGAATCAGGGGAAGCACTGGAGTCTGAGAATACATCATCCAGGACATCCAAAACTGGAGGGATAGCCAAAGGTCTGTGCTGGGGTAACTTGAGGAAGGTACGAAGCCTTTTCCTAGAATCAGAAAATTCCTGACCCTGCCACTTAAAATGTTCCCACATGGAGTGGAGGACTTCACCGAAAGAGAAATCCTCTGGAGGAGAGGCAGAGGGAATTGATTCCTCAGCATCAGAGTCCTCATAGGCCTGGAAGGATTCTTCTTGGAGGTCTGAATGTTCTAAATCCCCAGAGGCTTCATCTGAAGAGAGGTTGTCTGCCTGCTCAGTTCTAGGCCTTTTTTCTGCAGGCGGCTGAGAACCTCTGTCTGGGTGGGGCTGAGACCCCCTGATAAGTGAGATTAGATCTGCAGCAAGAGACATGATCTGTTTATCAGACGAAGGGGCCTGTGGGGTAGGTTTAGGATGGGCCTTGGCCTGGCTGGCGGCCTTAGCATGTGCAAAGGCCTTGATGGACATGGAAACAGGAGGCCTAGCTGCCCCACGTGCAGGGGTAACCTTGTCCACAGGAAAGGTGTCGGGTAGATCAAGAACTTCGGTTTCTGGAGGAAAATCAACAACCGGCACCAGAGAAGCCTCCGGGACCGAAGCGCGCGTTAACGCTGTGTCGTCGGCCTGGAGCGGTAGAATGATTGCTTCCGTAGGGGCCGGAGCACTCGTGGAGGGCTTAGGCGTAGTATCAGTAGAAGGCGCGGGCCGAGGGTGTCGGTGTCGGTCCCGGTCCTTGCGTTTCTTGGTAGTTTGAGCTGTCGGTTGTTCCGACGGCATGATGTAAGCGAAGGATTCGCCAAAAAAGTCTTCGGCAAATTCTGCCCGGCGCCTGAGAGTGCGCTTATTAAAGCAAGCACAGGCAGCACAGGCCGAGACGTCGTGGTCTGGGCCCAGGCAAGGGAGGCAGTAAGAATGGAAGTCCTTATGAGGTATTTGTTTACCACAAGACAAACAATTATTAACTTTCTCAATTTGTTCTGACATCGGCTGAGGCAAGAAAAAATGTTCCCCAACGGGGTACTTAGCTTTTAGATGACTTCGGTAACTGGAAGCACAGGAGCTGACCGACCGGCACTTGCGAACTGCTTCTGCTTCGGGCACTGCGCAGCAAGAAAGACTGAAGAAGATGGCGTCGGCTGATGCCTTTATACCCCAGCCGCTCTGACGTCGGGGAGGAGGCGACATCAGCCGACACCGGACCCAGACTTTGGAATCCGGCCGACCGAAGGGCTGCCTGAGGCAGGACAAAACATATGTCAGGACTGCAGTTGCATTCTTGAAGGACATCTATAGCCGCCCTTTCGGTTGCGTGAGAAGTAAGACACATGGAAGAGTTGGAAATAGACGCTAGGGTGGCTACCTGAGAAGCCACATTACCATGGACTGTGTCAGAAACAGCTCCTGCCAAGGTTTCAGAGAGCTGGTTGATAAGATCTCGCTGAAGCCTGGTAAAATGTGCCAAATAATTCAAAGACCTTACGGCGAATGTCGATGACGCAAACACATGCTTTCCTAATCTGTCAATCACCCAGGACTCCTTGTTGGACGGACAGTTAGCCTCTCTTCTGCCAAATCCTTCTAGTAGCAGCTGCCACCACCATAGCATCTGCTGGAAGGCCACGTGACCAGTGGGGGTGCTCAGTGTGGGGGGGGGGTGATATTTTATTTCGCCTCTTGGTTATCGCATCCACGGTATCAGGAGCCTTCCATGCACGCTGCATGATGAGCTGGACGAGCTCATGGGCAGACAGGGTGAACCAGGAGGTAGGGGGCTGGGAACAAAAAAGCCTGCAGGAATACGGATTCCTCAGAGAAAGGATTAGAGGGCTTCCAGTCACCTCTCTAAGGATCTCGAGAATGTCACAAAAGGACACCTCATCAGTGGGTGACTGTGGGGACCCTTCCCCATCAAAATCCGTATCTTCTGTCAATGACTCCTCAGTGGAATCCATGTGCTTCCTCTTATACGATGCTTTGCGGGGTCCTTCCTCAGTGGGAGGTTCTGCGGAAGACTGCAAAGAGGGGGTCTCCTGAGGAGGAGAGACCTGAGGCTCTTGTGCCCGAGAGTTGAAGCTTGTGGCAGTTGTGGCACAGAGGGGGGGGGGGACTCTGACAAATGAGCTTTGACAGTGGAGGAAGCCCCATCTCCATGGCCTAGAAGGCTGGCCCGTCCAAGGAGGGATGGGAGCCCGGAACAGAGCATGACAACCTCAGAACCGGGGTCACACTACGCTCCGAGACCACCCCCAGACCGGGAGTCTCAAGAGGACCATGAACCATAAGAGAGCATCCCTGGAAGGACCCATAAAATAAAATCTGCATGGAGCAAGGAATGCCCTCCACAACGGCACAGCCACTGGCCTGAAAAGAGCCCGATGCCCAGTGCACCGAAGGCCACAAGGACGACTCTGGTTCCAAAGCGAGATCCACTATTGGAGTCAGAGGGAGTGAAGCTGCTGTCAGAGTAATAGGCTTCAAGACTTGAGTGGAAGTCGAAGGAGGAGTACACTTTGGGTTATGAGGCAAAACACCCTCACCTGAATGAGGCAACGTGGACTTCAACGGTTGAAAGAGACCTCTGGCCACAAGCAACTGATCAACAAGCTGCAACACATCCTGCTCAGAAAGACTCTTGGTTGACCTCTTGGAGAAGGCTGATGGTGATTCTGGCCTTTCTAGGAAAGGACTATACTGACTGCTCACAAAAGGATCCAGTGAAGGAGAGTATTTGGTCCTTGCTAATTCAATAGGTGCACAGCTTGGAGCAGAGGAAATCTGCACTGAATAAAATGGTGTGGGAAAGGATGGCTGAAGATGTCAGCGCTGTAGTAGTTGACGGTGTCTGCACTGTAATGGCAAAGGTCTGCCCCAAAGGGTACGATGCCACAGTGGAAAGTGTCTGCACCAGCAACAAGGACGAAGCCAAGAATGACTGCCCCGAAGTACATGTCACTGCCGAAAAAGTCTGTGCCGTGGAGTACAGAAGAGTCATACATGGAGCCAAACGTGACTGTACCAACGGTGCAGAAGAGGACTGTACCTGTACTGACGGTGCCGTTAGGGGTTGCGACAGAACTGCTGGAACCGTATTTGTTTGCACCAGGAATTCTGGTGCTGATATCGATAAAAGAGACATGGCTGTAGTCAAGATCATTTGGGGCAGTGCAGAGCCTGGAGCAGACAGGGTCACAGGTGGCAGCGCAGTAGTAGTAATCAATTTCACCTTCTTGTGAGTAGACTCCCTACGATCTCCAGAGGGGGGGAGAAAAAGGGAGTGACCTTGATGAAGAAGAGGAAAAACGCCTCTTGTGGGGTTTAACAGGAGGGGGTGAGCCCTCCCGACCCAGAAACAGCCTCAGAGAAAGGAGACTTGAGAAGACCTTTCAAAATTAACTTATTCTTCCTCTCGTTGAGAGTCCTGGTAGAGAAGTTTTTACAAATCCCACACGGAGGATCTACAGTCAAGTGGGAGACATTAAGACAGTAGACACAAGTCATGGCAATCAGAAAGCGGTAACTTACGGTTGCAATCCTTGCACTGCTTGAAATCAACAGAACTTTTCTTATCAGACAGAGCTGGTCTGGAAGAAGCACAGTAGCAAAAGGAAGAATAACGGCTACCCAAGAAAAGGGTAAAAAGAGAAAAGGAAAGATTACCAATGATTGTAATGGAGAATTACCACAAGGTAAGAAAAGAGGGTAATAAAGGGAGAAGACTAAAGGGAGAGAGTCTAAAGTGTGCGATAGGGTAGGAAAATATTAGAATAAACTTTTAAGAAAAAAAATTAGAGTAATAATATATAAACTGTCAAAAAATTAAACACCTGAGAGAGTGGCTTGAACCGGCAGCAGAGCATTCTGTGTGGGACCTTGGTTCGAGAGTTTTTGACTGATGCAAGCTTGATATAGGACGGAACTGATAACCCATCAGTAAGGAATTAACAAAGATTAATATCAGATGAAACATGTTTAGCTTGTTTCTTTCAGAGGGGATGTGTGCCATAAAGTGCGACAGTTTGGAACCCTGACAGATGTTGATTAAGGTGTCCAGTATCTCTTCCCTAACAAAGATATGAGGTATGCCCACTGGTTCCTCTTTGTTGATCCCACTAGGTCCCTCTCCCCAGCACTGTTGTGGCAGTGGCAGTTTTGTCAGTATGGTATCTGCTACCCACACATCTGACATCAGCCAGGGTAATGAAATCTAAGGAAGAGTCATACATGCTGCAGATTTCTTTTGCATCTCAATGGGAACATTTGGATCAGACTGGGCAATTGAAGATTAAGGCCTTTTTTCCCTGATCCTTTTTTTTTTTTTTTTTTTAAGATGCAAGCAGAATGTACAAGGAAACGGTTCTGCCATCTTGCTCTGCACAATGCATTTCAGACAATGGGACTATAAGTGTTTAAGAAGGAAAGTCTGGTTGAAAGCGTTTATGGAATACTGCAATAGTCATCTAAGGGAGGACATATCTCTCCATTTTTAATTTCTCCAAGCCTTTTGGGTTTCTAATACCATGACGGGAATGGACCCCATTTCTAAGTCAAAGTACGATTAAAGTCCACAAAATTAGTATTGCTTCAACCTTTGATGTCAGCCAGAAGTGCACTTCGCAGCATTTGCAATGTGCCCAGACTCCTTCTGCAATTCATATGGCGTTACATGTATTGGTAACATATCTAAATACGACTGTAGATTCTTTTTTATAAGACCTGTTGCTCCTACTACTATTGGAATTGTCTGGGTAACTTTCTTCCATACAGCTCTCGTTTTATCCTGCAAATCTTGCTATTTTATGACTTTGTGTCTCTGTACACAATACACTGTAGTCAATGGGTGTGGTGATTTCAATTAACAATGCTACTTTTGTCTTCTTTTCAAGGAGCACTACAGCTAGTTTTCTAGCATCTGTCTTTTGAACTGCTGGTAATGGGTGATCCCATATGATGTAGACTTCATCATTTTCTATTATGTTCTGTGGCTCATGTTTCCAATGTTTTTCAGTCACTTCAGTGCCATAAGGTTTGCACAAGCCCCAGTGCAACAGTCTTGCCCACATTATTATGCCTTTCAGTATACAGTCCTTCTGCCATTAATATGTCACAACCAGCAATGAGGTGTGCCCCTGTTCTCAATTCTGTTTTACAAAACTTACATTTGTCTGTTTCTCCCACATGTCCAATGGACTTAGTAAAGCAATGTGTTCGTAGCACACTATCTTGTGCCAATATTAACCTTTCATCTCCTGGTTGGAATTCGCCTCTCCTTAACCATTCCTGCATTCAATCCAGAATATGAGGTTCTTCCAGAAGTTTTCTTTACTTGCAACTATATTTATGCATTTTCTACATTTCTTGTCCTCTCATCTGATCCTTTACCTTATATTCTTTCGTTTGTTTTTGGCACATTCAGTTGCTGCCTGATTTTTTATCTACTACTGGTTTGATTTCCATTCCTGCTTGACGTTGATATGCTTCTGCTAGACTAAACAGGGAAGTCATTTTAGATTTATTCTCCTCATGTTTCAAAACTCTCACTATGTCCGGGCCTTGTGAGGTCAGCAGATGTGTGCAGTCCCACAATTGCAGAAGCTATACATGTAATCAATTTCAAGGAAGACCATCCCACCTTTGGAACGGGGTATATATAATCTTGGTGTACACTGATTTTTTATAAATCATTTGGTGTGCATGAAGTATCCTTCTTGTTTTCCTGTCTAATCTATCCAACACGTTTTGGATTCAGTCAATCACTCCAAAACTAAGTTAAGACAGGAACAGCAAATTGGTTTATAGCTTGAATTTTATTCCTAGACGTCAACACTCTTTCAGGATTACTTTAAGTCATCTAAAGTATTCCTTGCTAAGTTTTATTTGCATTTGTTCATGTTTTATTGTTGATTCTTCATCAATTCCCAAATATTAATACACTCCCTCTTGCTAAAGTTCTTTTACATCACATTCTTGCTGCAAACCAATGTTTTCTTGGTGCTGCAGTTTTCCTGCTTTAAAGGTTGCTTTTGCACATTTATCAAGACTAAATGGCATCCTTACATCATCTGAAAAGGTTTTGACAACTTGCACTTGTGCTTTCATTTCCTCATCTGATGAACTATATAGTTTTAAATCACTGACAAAGAAAAGATGAAGTCTTTACATTTTGCTGTTTTCTACGAGCCAAATTATAACCATGGCCTAAGCTGTTAAGTAGACAGCTTAACAAGTTAAGGGCAAGACAGAATAGCAGCGGTGAAAGAGTCACCCTGGAATATCCCTCTTTGAATTTTTATCCCTGGAATAATATGTCCTTTATCATGGCTGAATTGCAAAGTGGTCTGCCACTGTTCCATGGTCACCGTAATGTACTCGATCTGTGTAAGGTGTATCTCATACATTTTTAAGCACTCTTTTATCCATGAATGTGGGATACTATCAAATGTTTTTCCATAGTCAATCCATGCCATACTTCGATTCTTCCCCTTTTTAAAGTTCTCCACTATGACTGTTTAACAACAAATGATCCTTTGTTCCATATAACTTTTGTTTTATTGCCATTTTGCTCCACTGCCATAATTGAGTTTTCTTCTAAATGACTAAACTCTGCCGGCATCAACTCTAGTCTATAGTTTATATGTCGCTGGAAGTCAAGTTACTGGTCTATAATTTTTAGGGTAGCTTGTAGGTTCACTTAAGTTGGAGCATTGTTTTTCTTATCATTAGCCAGGCAGGTGTCTGCTCGGGGTGCACACATAAATAGTTCTTAGTCATGGCTAAATCTACATGCAAAGATGTTAATACTTTTAACCAGAAGTTAGGTACTGAATCTGGGCCTGGGGTTTTCCAATTAAAGGCTTTTCTTAACTTTGTTTCAATCTCTCTGGTTGCTACTTTATCCCATTTCATATCCTGTACCTTTAAACTTCTTGTTCTTTCTTTTACTTCCTCTGTCCATTTAGCATCTTTGTTATGTTCCACAGGATCTTCATAAATATCCATGTCTTCTTTTTTGGTGGTCTTGCAATTCATTTTACCTTGTTTCCCAGTTTTCTATAAAAATTTTTTGGGTCATCAATAAATTCCTTATTTTGTAATTTTCATTTATATTTATCTGCGTATCTTTAAGTTTTTCCACCTGTACTGAGATAACCTGGGTGGTCTGCTGTTCCTGGGTTTGGACTAAAAAAGCCTGGAAGAGACTGGAAAGGACCAATTCTTTGAAGGCCAATGCCTACTAAATCTGGGAGGCTGTACCTGTAGGAAATCTTTAACAGTTTGCATAGATTTAGCTTTTTCCTCCATCCTTTTGAGGACTACTTCTGCTTTGTTACCGAACAGGCAGTCTTGGTTTAAGGGAGCATGCAGTAATTTAGCTTTATCATGATATGGCAAGTTTTGCTCCTTAAGCCAAGCATGCCTTATAAGTACGGATCCAGTGACAGCAGCCCTGCAAGATGCTTCTAAAGAGTCAAAGCCACATTGCAAAGTATGTTTACCAACTTGTTCAGCAGAATGCATTAAATCCTGTAATTCTTTGTGTTCAGCACAATCGAGAATCAACATCATTTTCTGTTTAAGTAGTCCCATAATATGCTGCTGGTACTTTAACATATGAAACTGGTAATTTAAAGCCCTAATGGCCAAATTAGCAGAAGTGTACACCTTACCCCATCTCTCCAAGGCTCTAGAAACTCTATCAGAAGGGGGAGGATTTTTGGCAGCAGTAGCCTTAATGCTTTTTGGTCCTTGGGAAATGGTCTCTGGATCTGCAGTAGGATTCTTGAACAGAAGCTTGTGAGAGTCAGGTACTCTGAAATACCTGTCCGGTTTTCTGGGAGCTGGAGGTAACGTATCTGAGGAAAGGCTAGATTCCAAGAAAGCATCATCTACAATGTCCAAAACAGGAGGGATAGCTAAAGGCCTGTGTTGAGGAAGGAGTAAGAATTCCCTAAGCCTCTTTTTGGAGTCAGAGTAATCTTGGCTTTCCCTGCAAAAATGCTCCCTAAGAGTGTGCAAGGTTTCACCAAAAGAAAAAGCTTCTGGAGGGGAAGCAGAGGGAATGGAATCCTCTGCATCAGAATCCTCATAGATAGATAAGGGAACAGAAATATCAGATTCCTGATCAGAAGAATCAGAAGGAAAAACAGTTCTAGGTCTCAGAGAGGGAAGGCTGGCTTCCTCTAATTAAGGTAATAAGGTCTTCGGCCATTCTAAGCATTTGTTTTTTATGCATATGGGCCTGAGCATGTGGTTTGGTCATCGATTTTCTAGGCGTGGATAGAGTTTTATGCCTGGACGGAGAAGATGGCATTGGTTTAAAATGCAAGTCCGTAGGCCTGAATACAGTCAGAAGCCAGTGCCTGCACTGACCCATCCAAGGTAGACACATCCGCAGGTTCCACAGTCGAAGAAGCATCTCGTGGCATACAAGACTCCAAATGGGTCTCAGTAGAGGCCTGCGAATCTGAGGTAGTGGGTATCAGGGACTGCAAAAGCACCTCACTGAGTACCGGTGGACTGGCGACTAGTTTAATGGAAGCGTCGTTGGCAGTTTTGGACCTATGCGGTCTGTCTCTGCCTTTATCTTTATGTTTTTTCGAAAGATCGGTAGTCAGATGGCTTAACAAAGCCATTTCTGGGTAGTTATACAGAGTACCAAAATAATTTGCTGCAAAGATAGACCGACGACGAATAGTTTGGGGGTTGAACAAGGCAAAAATCGACAGCAAGGGACGTCGTGGTCTGGGCCTAAGCAAGGAATGCAGTAAGAATGAAAATCTTTCTGAGGTATTTGCTTTCCCCAGGTAAGACAATTGTTAACTTTTACTGACATTGGGTGTAGCAAGAAAAAAAGATCCCCAAAGGGGTACTTAACTTTTTTTGAAGACTTCGGTTCTGAAACTCGAAAACAAAAATTTCTGGAGTCAGCCGACCGGCACTTGCAAAATGCTTCTGCTTCGGGCACCGCACGGCAAGAAAGACTGATATAATGCCGTCGGCTGCATGTTTTATACCCATGACGACCTGACGTCATGGAAGAAGAGACAGCATCCGATGCAGGAATCCAAGACTCTGGTATTCAGGCCGGCTGAGGGCTACCTGCAGGCAGATAACCCAAATGTGATGACTGCAACAGTGAAACACAAAGAACATCAGGGTCCACCTTGTGAAGGTTCTCACCAAGATTTGAGGATGAATTCAATTTCAGCAATCCTACTCTCCTTTGCTTGCTGACTTACCATCTCTCCATTCTAGATGGATAGTTATATGGATATACATCCATCCATCATCCTTTTTTCCAATTTTTGCACATGGGGTCGGGGTGTCACTTCAATAATGACAATCACCTAGAGTCTAGGTTTACACAACCAGGTGGCTAGCCCTGCTGCGGAAGTTCTTCCACACCATGCACACACACCTGCACACACATCTATGGCCAATACATTATGTATATATACATATACACACACACAGGTCTATTCTGGAAGCTTGAAGTTTCAAAACTTCAAACTTCATATGGTTGGAGACCATAGACTTAAGTTTTGAAACCTGAAATGATTTAAATGGAGATCACCATACAGCACAGAAAAAGAAATGTATCATTCTCTTCACTGTAGTGAAATCTCAGAGTTGGTATATTTAATTAGCATGGAGTGTGTGTGGGGGGGGGCACAGGGGACCTTGCTCCCCTGCATAAATGTAAAAAATTTTTTTTTGAAGTTTCAAACTTCCAAAACTTCAATGTTATAGTCTCGACAACATGAAATTCAAAGTTTTGAAAGTTCAAGCTTCCAAAGTAAATCTACACACACACAATTATTTACATATATATATATATATATATATATATATATATATGTATATCTATAAAATGTACACATACACACATGCATATATATATATATATATATATATATATGCACAATCACATAACACTAACATACATACGTCACCTTTTAACCTACCTTTATGTCACAAAGCTACCCTTTGTATTAGCTCTTTGTTCTACCACACAAAATGGGCCTCTCATTTAACATCTCTACACTTATCTACAGAATGTGAAGCACAACAAAGTATATTAAAAAGAAATGTAATCAACTTCAAATGTTCAGGGTCTGAAAGATGCCACTCTTGTAGCAATACAAAATGATGCTTAAACTATGCATATATATATTTACATAAACTGGCCCTTTTCACAGAGTTAGAAAGTCCGTTTACATTCAGTGAAATTAAAGAATGAATAAATAGTACATAAACAATATATACATTCCCAAGAGAACTTCACTCATTATCCATAAAATGACATCTGATTCAGTAGCTCATTCTTACTCCATATTTCTAGCTGTTATACTAACTGGTCTTGCTGGGTAAAAAAAAAAAAAGAAAGAAAAACATTAGCAAAAAAAAAAAAATTCCTTAAGCCTCATTATTAACTAATCCATCAAACTAGTTAGATTTTAATACAATCCAAAACTCAAAAATTAATTGAGCGTCATGTTGTAGAGGGATAAAAGCCTTGACTACATCGCATGTGACTAAAGTTTGAATAGTGGTTTGGGTTGCTGCAGAAGCTGGTGTGGAAGGATGGGGGTGAGCAGCTATTGTTGGTCTTGTCCTTCATGGCGGAATGGAGATGGCTCCTGCTTGTTACATGAGCTAGATCTAGTAGAAGCACTACGTATTTACCTCATGGAGCAACAGCCTAGCAAACCTGTACAGCTATATGCAAGCAGAGGGAAATTCAGCCTGCTGAGACTGCTCCCTTCAAAGAAGAGCTATAGAAGAACTCGGAAGATCCACCAGGGGTTGGGTGTTCACTGCTGTGGGATAGATTAGATGATCCCACAGGGACAACAAGCTGGTTGCTCCCTTCCACCTGCCTCTCATCTAGGACCAAATGAGCAGCTTGAGGATTTCAGAGATGGAATAAATGGACTTACATGACTGTCACCTTGACTAGGGATACAGTACAGTTGTGTACACTTACCATACATGTAGATGTTAGAGTGTATTCACTGTTGCAGTCATCACACTTGGGTTACCTGCATGCAGGTAGCCCTCAGTCGACTCAAATACCAGAGACTTAGTATTTCTGCGTCGGATGCTGTCGCTACAGGACTGACATCAGGTCGGCAGGGGTATAAAAACAGGCAGCCAATGCCATTACATCAGTTTTTCTTGCCCCAAATGTCAGGAGCCCCCAAAATAGGGAGCTAAGTTACGGTGGGGAAAACATCTCCGGTAAAAGGAAAATACCAATAACAATACCCCTGAAAGGGGTGAGTAATAGCCATAGAGAGGAGAGACAGAGAGAGAAAAACCAGGGGGCTGGAGGGAGGGAAACCAGGACTGCAACAGTGAATACACTCGAACATCTACATTTACGTTAAGCGTACACAACTGTACTATGTTCTTCGTGTTTCACTGCTGCAGTCATCACACTTGGATGGATTCCCAAAGCTGAAGAAGGGTGGAGGCAGTCAAGAAGAGATAGGGCTGGCTAGTACGCCTTGCAGAACTGCTGTTGCAAAACCTGCCCTGTATTTGGAAAAGATAGGCAGGTGGTAATGCTTGTTGAAGGTGTGTACAGAACTCCAGGTAGCAGCCTCTAAGGATGTCCATGGTGGGGACTCCCCTGAGAAATGCTGTAGAGGTAGATGTTGCCCTAGCTGGATGTGTTCTGACCCCCTGAGTGGTTGGTTTCCCATGGTGCTTGTAGCAGAAATGGATGCAGTGTGCTATCCATTTGGAAATTGTTTGTTTTGCCCTCTGCCCCTGTTGCAAAGCTGAATAGTAACTGTTCAGATTTTCTGAAGGGTTTAGTCCTATCAAAGCAGAATCTAAGCTATCAGTGCATGTCCAAGGAGTGCAGAATCCTTTTTCCCCTTTACTATGAGGATTAGGGAAGAAAGTTGGCAAATGAATGGATTGGTTAAGAGCCACACTGGACATCACTTTAGGCATAAATGAAGGGTTAGTCCTGTCAGCATAGAAAATAATGAAGGGTTCCACAGCCATGAGTGCTTATAGCTCAGACACTCTTCCAGCTGAAGTGATGGCCAGAAGCAAGGCTGTTTTCCAAAAGAGGAATTTTAACTCAGCTGATTCAGCAGGTTCAAAAGGGGGGGGGGGTGAGCTTTTCCAGTACAAAGTTAAAGTCCCAAGCAGAGGTGGGTGCTCTCCTTTGTGGCCTTAAGTTGTTTGCCCCTCTCAGGAACTGTTTGATAAGAGGGTGTGAGAAGAGAGGTGGCTCAGTGTTGTAATGAACCGAAATGGCTGAGACATGCATCTTAATGGAGGAGAAGGACAGGCCTTTGCAGTGTAGATCTGCTAAGTAATCCAGGATTAGAGGCAGGGAGGGCAGAGTTGTGTCCTATCCTTTAGATTGAATCTAGGAGTAGAAACTTTTCCACTTACCAGCATAGGATTTTCTTGTACTGGGTCTTCTGGCTTCAAGAATGATGTCCAGCACCTGCTTGCTTAGGTTTGCTGGGGGAGAAATCAAGGAATAAGCCAGGCTGCAAGATTTATGGTTTGCAGTTGAGGATGCAAAATCTGTCCCTCCTGCTGAGAGAGCAGGGTTGGGTTCTGGTGTAGGTGCCAGGGTGGCACCGGTGACAGGCTGCACAGGAGTGGTTACCAGTGCTAGCATGGCCAGTCCAGGGCAATCAGAATTGTCTTTTGTCTGTCCTGTCTTATCTTGAGTAATACTCATGAGAGAAGGGGCAGAGGGGGAAAGGCAAAGATTGAGAGATTTGCCCACTGAAAAGATAAGGCATCCACTTTCCAGGCCCAGCTCTGATGATTCCTGGTGCAGAATTTGCTGAGCTGTTGGTTGTAGGGGGAGGCAAAGAGATCCACCTCTGGGGTCCCCCATTTCTTAATCAGAAGGTTGAAGGTGGGTGCTGGGCTCCAATTAACACTCATGTGGGTCTGCTTAAGTCGTCTGCCATTGAGTTTTGTTTGCCTGACAGGAATTGAGCTTGCAGACGGACATGCATGTCCAAGGCAGTGTGCCGCAGGCCTATGGCTAACCTGCAGAGTGGGCTCCCCCCTGCTTGTTGATGTACCACGTAACTGTGGTGTTGTCTGTTTTTATTAGCAGTTGCCCTGGAAAGAGAAGGGACACAAAAGCTGTCAGGGTGTTTTGCACAGCTAGCATCTCTTTTTGGTTGATGTGCAGATGAATTTGACTTTGGCTCCAGTGGCCCTGAATGTATTTGCCATCCATGTGTGCTCCCCAGGCATAGTCTGATGCATCTGTGGTTAGGGTCTGGGCAGCGTGGGGTTGAGAAAAGGGCATTTATTTGTTGCGGTTGCATGCTTTTGCCCACCAAAGGAACTCTGTACTTAGACAGGGTATGATAGAAATGATTGTTTCCAGGTCCTGAGAATGTTGGCACCAAAGACTTTTTAAGTACCATTGAAGTTTCCTCATAAGCAGTCTTGCATATGGAATTAGCAGTATATATGAGGCCATGAATCCTAGTGCCTACAGTATTTTTCTCGCAGATAGCTGGGTTCTGGTGGCCATTTGTTTGAAGTAGGCTGTCAGACTTGTTTTTCTGAAGATGCTGTGTCCAAGCTTGCTACCAGGAATACAATTTTTTGACTGGGTACCAGTTTTGATTTCTTTTCGTTGATGGTGTACCCCAAGGAAGTGGAAAGGTGTTTCAGAAATGTCAGGTGCTGCAACAGCAATTCCTGACTATCCGCCTGCATCAGGCAGTCGTCCAAGTATGGGTAAATTTAGATATTTCTCTGCCTGCAGTATGCAATGGCTGGTGCCAGGCATTTTGTGAAAACTCTGGGCGGAGTGGATAAGCCAAAGGGAAGTGCAGAGAACTGATAATGCATAGATCCTGCCCTGAAACGTAGACACTTCCTGCAAAACTCCCTTATGGGGATGTGCAGACAGGCTTCTTTTAAGTCTAGGGTGACTAAACAGGCATCCTTGGCAAGCATAGGAAGTAGCTGTTGCAGAGTAAACATTTTGAATTTTGGTACCATCAGGAAGGTGTTGAGAATTGAAAGATCCAGGATTGGGTGCCAAGAGCCCTCTTTCCTGGGTACCAGGAAGAGTCTGGAGTAGAATCCTTGACCCCTCTGTTCTACTGGAACTGTCTGAATAGCTCTGATATTGAGCAGCATCTACTTGGCTTTGAGCCTCTGCCCACTGGTTTGGAGGAAGGTCTGGAAACCCGCTTGGGGTTGGCAGTGAATGGAAGTAAAATTGTTCCCCTGGGATACAATGTTGAGGACCCACTGGTCCTGTGTGATGGACATCCAGTTTTTTTGCATGAAGGGCAAGTTTTCCTCCTATGGGGACAGGCAATTGGGCAGGGCTGGGGGGTAAGGAAGTCATTGTGATTTGTTTCCTTAAGGAGGTGGCTTACCACTCCCAGCTTTGGGAGTGGGGGCACTCCATTGCTTAGATCTTTGCATACTCAAACCGTAGTCTGGGTGATCTGTTTCCCCTGGGTCTGGTTTGAGAAAGCCTGGAGGGGGCTGGAAATGACCAGTGTTTGGAAGGGCAATGCCTACTGAATCTAGGGGGTTGCACTTGTAAGACTTCTTTCACAGTCTGCATAGACTTAGATTTTTCTTCCATCTTTTTAAGAACCTCTTCTGCTTTGGTGCCAAACAAACTGTACTTGTTCAAAGGAGCGTGTAGTAACTATGATTTGACATTGTCTGGCAAGGTCTGCTCCTTGAGCCAAGCATGTCTTCTCAGTACAGAAACAGTGACTGCTGCTCGGCAAGATGCTTCTAGGATGTTAAAGCCACACTGCAAAGTATGCTTGTTGACTGTCTTGCAGAGTGTTTAAGCTCCTACAATTCTTTATTTTCTGCACAGTTTGTAAAGGTTGCCACTTTTTGTTTAATAAGTTCCATAATATGTTGCTGGTACTTCAGCAATGTGAAGGTAACAATTCAATGCCATAATAGCAAGAGTTGCAGATGTATATACCTTCTTACCCCATCTGTCCAAAGCTCCGGAATCCCTGTCCAAAGGGGTGCCTTGATACCTTTAGCCCCCTGGGAAATGATCTCTGGGTCAGCAGTAGGATTCTTGAAAAGAAATTTGTGAGTGGCAGGTACTCTGTAGTACCTCTGTCTGGTTTCCTAGGGGCAGGAGGTAAAGTGTCAGGAGTAAGACTGGATTCCATAAAAACATCAACAACATCTAGGACAGGGGGTATTGCTAAAGGCCTGTGCTGAGGCAACTATAGGAATTCTCAGAGTCTCTTTTTGGAATGAGGACAGTCTTGGCATTCCCAGTGGAAATGCTCTCAAGGTATGCAAGGTTTCACCAAAAGAAAAATCCTCTGGAGGGGAGGCAGAGGGAATGGATTCATCTGAATCTGAATCTTCATAAGCAGATAAGGGCATGTCTTCATAATCAGAAATCTCAGAGTCATCGGACTCCTGGCCTGTAGAAGCTGTAGGGGACTGGTCTTTTTCTTTTAGCAGGGGAAGGCTGACTTCCCCTAATCAGCATAATAAGGTCTTCAGCCATTCTAAGCATTTGTTTTTGTGGCATGTGAGCAGGTGCATGCGCTTTGGTCATTGGTTTTCTAGGCATAGTGCGTACTCAGGGCCTAAGAAACTTGGTAGTTTTGGTTAAAAAAGCTGTTGCTTTGAGTCGAACATCGGTTTAGCAAAGAAAAGTCTCGCAGCATACCGGACTTCAAATGGGTCTCGGTAGAGACAGAGGCCTGCGCACCCAATGAAGCGGGCATCAGGGTCTGCAAAAGCACCTCACTGAGTACCGGCGGACTGGTGACTAGCTTAATGGAAGTGTCCTTAGCAGCTTTGGACCTATGCAGTCTGTCTCTACCGATATTCTGAAAAAAACGTAAGGATAAAGACAGTTGGATGGCTTACCAAAGCCATTTCAGAATACGGAGATCAAGAACGAAAGAATTTAGTGACAAAGAGAGGCCAACAACAAATGGTTCGGGCGTTAAACAAGGCACAAAACTGACAGCGAGGTACATCGTGGTCTGGGCCTAAACAGGTGACGTAGTAAGAATGAAAATCTCTGTGAGGTATTTGCTTTCCACAAGCAAGACAATTAACTTTTTCTGACATCGGTTAGAGCAAGAAAAATGGATCCCCAACGGGGTACTTAGCTTTAGAAGACTTCAGGATTACTCAATTAGTAAATAAAAATTCAGGTAGCGGCCGACCAGCACTTACGAACTGCTTCTGCTTTGGGCTCCTTGGCAAGAAAGACTGATGTAATGGTATCAGCTGTCTGTTTTTATACCCCTGACGACCTGACATCAGTCCTGGAGTGAAAGCATCCAAAGCAGAAATACTAAGTCTCTGGTATTCGGGCCGACTAAGGGCTACCTGCAGGCAGATAACCAAAATGCAACAGTGAAACACGAAGAACATCCGTCTCCTGCTGCTATGGAACAAATGAGCTGAACGAGTGCAAGAACAGCCATTAGGTTTAGCCCTGGGGGGATTAAATGAGCAGCAAACAGTCTGCTGAAAACATTTATAAAAGCAGTATTAACACTTCTTCTCCGCCTATACAGGAGGAGGCAAACTGAAAAAAAAATATTCCCAAATGAATCCTCTCTGTCCTCTCCTCAAATACAGTGGAAGTCTGAAATATACCCTGTTATGATCTGTTGCAGACCTAGGTAGTCAAAAAAAGATAAAATATAAAGTAAAAAAAAAAACAAATGGCATAACATTTCAACTGTTGCTGGGAGTACATTTTCCAGTTTTACAATACTGCCTTACTTATGAATTTGCTCTGTCAAAGTCCTGGGTTCTGTTTGTGAGTCCATCTGTTATTCATTGAGTTAGGAAGGGATTAACATTTAGCTGGGAGAGTTCACCAGCAATACCAGAGTACAGGATGGTGTCAGATAGCTTTTAAAGGTAGACAGGCAGTGTGCATTGAGTTTTCTTTAACCATTACCTCAGTAACCTTCTTGGAGAAGATGCCAGGTTAAGCAGGTATGATCTGCCCTTGACAAAACTGAAGTAGCCTGGGTCAAGAATTTCTAACTTACCCATGTCCCTATTATAATTATTCTCTCCACAGTTTTACAGATGAGGCTGGTCAGACCTATGGATATGTAACTACCCAGGTTCACTGATGCCCCACTTTTGTGCAAGGGGTTGACTGTTGACTGCTGCTTTATTCCATTCATCTGGCACAAAGCCTGTTTGGAGACTGAATAACCTCTGTAAAGGGGTACGACAGGTCCTATTTCACGCTGGTCAGTAGGAAGCATGGTATGTTATCTGATCCCATGGAAGCAGAGTTTCTGGCCTCATAAAAATGTTCTGAAGACTTATTTTTGGGAGATTTGAGGGGAAGTGTGGCTGAGGGTATGTGATCTGGGACTGTGGGGGGGGGGTGAACTTAAGAGCTAAATTCATCTGCTAGCAGACTGGCTATGTCCTCAGGGTCTAAGTATGTTATATAATTTACAATTAGCTCTATGTGGTAGTGGGCATCATTTCTGAGGTATCTAAAGTACAGTTGTGTACTTATCATATTTATTTTACATTTGTTGACCAGGCTAGTCTAACTGGATACATGTCCATTTTCAGTAGAGGCCCGGGGAGATAAGCTCCTTGCAAAAGATAACAAAAAACATTTTTACATACAATTATGTTACAGGTTAATACAGAAATTATCACAGAGGTCTAAATACCTCCCATTTCAAAATTCAGGTACAATACAAAAAATACAGGTCTAATAATATATAATAATATACTATAGTCTGGGAGATGAGGTCTGGGATAAGAGGAAATAATACATTTATATTTACAAAGAACATTTGAAGTTAACCCAGAAAAAAATCAGAGGGGACAGAAATACTTCACAGTGCCAAAGGCAGGAACAATGCAAAAATTACAGAGAGAGCAGAAATACTTTGCAGTGCAATAGGCAGGTACAGTGCAAATTACATGTAGAATACAGAAATTAACAATAAAAGAGGCATATTGTGTAATTATATAAAGAGTTGTCACACTATGAGTAAGCTTAGGGGATGAAAAGAAGGGTAAGGTATAGGAAAAAGGTAATGTGGCAAGTAAGGAAAGTAGAACTAGTTGTAGGGAAGTAGTGGGTAGGCAGTGCCTGTTATGAGTAGAAAAAGTAGAAAAATGATTAGTCAGGTTTAGTACAGGGGCATAGCCAGTGTGTTCTTAGGAAAAGTTTGTCTGTTTTTGAAAAGAGACATGGAGGAAACTGAGGAAAGTTCACTGGGGAGAAGGTTCCAGGATTTTCCAACAGTATTACTGAAAAGAGAGTCCCCAGCCCTGTTATTAAATTTAGAGGTATTTACAAGAAGTTTGTGTGATGAGCGCAAGGATTTCATATTCTTATAGGGAATGATGAGGGTAGTTAGTATAGGAGTACTGGAAGGTTGGTAAAGAGTCTTATGGGCAATGGTTAGTTGGTGAAATTTAAGCAGATTCTGAATTTCTAGCCATCCAAGCTGCTTAAGATTATAGCAGTGGTGGGTTCTGAATGAGTTGCCAGTAGCAAACCTGTCAATGTTATTGTAGGAGATTTCCAGTTTGGTGAGGTTATTTTTAGATAAATTAGTAAATATGGGTGAGGCATAGAGGAGTGTAGAGATTAGATAGGTATAAGCAATGGTTATTCTGTTGGTGAAAGGAAGGGTTTGACTCTGTAGAGAGAGCCTAGTTTTTTGTTAACGGTTTTTATAGTATTGTTGATATGGGTGTCAAAGTTAAGATTGTTGTCTATGGTAATACCAAGTAGTTTGGTAGTTGGGTCAGGTGATATGGGAGTACCATTAGTGGGTGTAACTGAGAAATCTATTGGAGCGGTCTTACGAGTAGGACTGAAAAGGAGGAGTTTAGTTTTTTTAGGGTTCAACAGAAGGCAATGTTGTGTAAACCATTGCTCTACTGTATTAAATACTTCTTGGGTACAGGAGTGACGTTTAGAAGTGGATGTGGCTGTGCATATAAGTGTAGAATCGTTGGTGTATTGAATGCATGTAGCTTGGGGGATTGCTAGATGAAGGTCATTGATAAATATGGAGAAAAAAAGAGGCCCTAATATGCACCCTTGAGGGACGCCAATGTTAATGGGCAGGTGGGTTGATAGAGTGTGGTGCCAAAGTACTGCCTGTTGTCTGTTATCTAAATAGGATTGGAACCATTTAATAGTGAGTGTATCTAGTGACAGGGATTTGAGGATATTAATACGTATTTGGTGATTAACCATATCAAATGCCTTGGACAGATCTATAAATAGTGCTGAGGAAAGCATATTGGCATTTTGTTTTTTGTTAATACAGTCAGTAAAGGAAAGGAGGGCAGTAGTAGTGCTGTGGGAAGGTCTGAAACCATGTTGACAGCTGGAAAGTAAGTTATTTTGGATTAGGTGGTCTAGCAGTTGCTTATGGATGCATTTTTCCATTAGTTTTGCCAAAGGTGAAAGTAGGGCTATGGGACGGTAGTTGGAGAATTCAGTAGAGTTTTCACCTTTATGAAGGGGGATAATATAGGAGACTTTCCAGATGCTTGGGATGTGTCCTTCACTAATGGCTCTGTTAATCGGAATGGAAATGGGATAGGTGATGGATTTGGCTGATTTCTGTAGATATTCAGCTGATAATTGGTCTGCAGAAGGAGAGCGAGGTTTAAGTTTTTGGATAAGGGAAAGAACATATGTTGTAGGGACAGGTTGGAAGAGAAATGGAGGGGGTGGAGTTGTGTTAGAGATAGGTAAAGTGAAATTATTAGGTGACAGGTGACTGGCAAGTGTTTGAATGGCCTCAGTGAAAAAGGTATTAAAGGCATTGGCAGTGTGCTTTGGGTTCTCCTGGTCTGTGCCTTGTGGGTTAGGTGTAATGGATTGACCTGGGTGTAGTAGTTGGTTAATACTTGCCCAGAATTTTTGTGGGTTATTATGTTTAGTTTGCTGGAACTGTAAGTAGTAGTTTCTTTTATCAGATAGTATAGCTTTTGTAGTGTCATTTCTCAGTTGTCTAAAGTTTTGATGGTCAGCAGAGTTTTTTGTCATATGCCATTTGGCCCAGTATTTATTTCTGAGGTGGATTTTTTTGTTTGGTTTCTTTTGAAAGCCATGGGGCAGATTTAGTTTTGATTCTAATAGAACAGTTTGGTGCATGGTTATCTAAAATGGTTAGGAATTTGGAATTAAAGTAATTAACAACTTCCTCCAATGGGAGGTGTTTTAAGGGAGACCAGTTGCATGCTCTTAGTTCGCTTTGAAAGAGATCAGGGTTAAAGGTTTTCTTGGACCTAATAAACTTGAAAGTGGCTGGAATGGAGACATTGGTCTTATGCCTGAATGTAGGTAAGAGAGTGATCACTAATATCATCAGGGAGGGTTCCAGATTCATATGTGTGGAGATGGTTATTTATAAGAATCCAATCCAAGGTACTTTCTTTCTTATTGGACTTGTTTATCCTGGTAGGGGAGGTAATGATTTGAGCGAAACCAAATAGTTTAATGTGGGTGGTAGGGTGGCTGCTGCAACAGCAGTTCCAATCTATGTTAAAATCACCTAGGATAATGGTTTCTTGGGGCAGGTTTTGTGATAGCCAGCAGAGGATATCTTCTATGGTGGCATTGTTATTGCCAGGAGGTAGATAGATGCAGATAATATAGATGGATTTGAAAGTGTTGAGTTGAAGTTTGGAAATAAGAATTTCAGCAGTAGAATCTACAGGTGGTTTAAAGTCATATGTGGTGATCTGTAGACCTGATTTAAATAGGATAGCAATTCCCCCACCCTTCTTTGCTACACAGTCAGATCTAAATATATTATATCCAGGTGGGGTGATTGCACTGTCTTTAGTTACAGGCTTTAACCAGGTTTCTGTTAAAGAATATCGAAAGAGTAGACTTCTAAGAGAGCACGGAGTTGTGAGACTTTATTATTAATGCTACGTATGTCGAGGTGGGCTATGAAGAGAGAGAGTGTTGGTTGAGTAAGGGAATGAGTGTTGAATTGATTGGGATTGTGGAGTCGTGTGGTAGGAAGTGTTATAGGGCCAGGATTTGGGTGGATATCTCCATCTTTTAATGAGAGGAGTTGTATTAGAAAGGCTGGAGTTGGGAATCTTCTGTATAGATGTGGAGATTTTCTGGGATTATGATTGTAGTACCTAATGTGGAGTATTCGATGAAATCTTGACAGTAGATAGCTGGGTGTAGATGTTATGTTTACATGTTTTGAGAGTGCTGGTAGGGCAGAAGAGGTAATTAGCTTACTGGCGTTATGAAGGTGTGGATATAATGAGTGTTCATAGGAGGTAAGTATGTAAGCTAAAAGTAATAGTGGTAGAATAAGTAGTAGAAGTAACGGGTCAAAGTGTAAGTGTGTTCGGATTGATAGTTTATACATTTGGATGGATTATTAGTTAGGTGTCTTGTTGTAGGTATGGGTGTATGGTAGGTGTGGATCAATGTACAGATGATATTTGTTAAGCAAATAATATAAAATTTGATCATAGTTAGTAAATTATTAGTTTCACTGCATCAATATTGGTTATAAGTACTAGCAAAGTGTTGAATAACACAATTATTATTCATCTAGAATTTACTACTACTATATATATGTACATGTGTGTGGAAAAACTTTTTTAGAGGTAGGATTATGAATGTGAATATGGGAGGGTTTCAAATGTATGAGTGTGAATGTGAATGTATTTCATGGAGTGTGGATGTTGAGAGAGAGTGCAAATATCAATACGATACTCTTTTTTTGTGTGTAAACATACACATAAAAGTAATGGTTATATAACAATTTTGTTATTTACATAATAGATTTTTTATTTTTATTTTTTGGATTATTTTGATATAAGTAATAAGAAGATTTTTAATATAATGTATTAATTCTTTTTACATACATAAATGAAAGAATTTTAAATAATAATGTAAAAATGAAAAATATTATGAATACAAAAAGTATGAGACTAACATGACATCACATCCTGTAAAGTATAAAAACGGGAACATGGGAGAGTTCCCGTTTTTCTGAGGAAGTCCATGGTATGAATAAAGTGGAAGAAAGCGCTAAATTCAATCTTTTCATTGTCGTTTTTCTGGCATCCAAAGTGTGAACCGTTTAAATATTTCAGTGTTAGGTGTGGATAGGGAAGAACAAAAATTGGAGGGTGTGGTAGGAGAGAATAGGGAGTGGTTAGAGAAGGATGAATATGGGGTGTGTGGCCAATGGTAAGGTAGCCTGAGAATTATGGGAGGAGGAAAGGGAGTGGGTAAATAGTATGAGTGGGTGGGCATTGGGGGTAGGGAAGGGAGCGGAGTGAGCCCGCAGGGCAAATGGAGCAGGTTGAAACAGGTAGTAAAGCAGCTGGAGAAGAAACAATCAGCAGAGCTGGATACTGAAGGTAAGTTAGATAAGTCAGGAGTAGGTAACAGCAGAGATAAGTAAGGAGTCTGTGATGGAATAGGTAGTTGTAGACAGTAGTAGTAAAGGGTGAGGAGAGAGTATTAAGAGGAGATCTAGGAGTTCAGAAATGTTAAGGTAAGGAAACAAGAGAGCAGAGGGTAAAAGCAGGAGGTGAAAGCTGGGATAAGGGTGCCACCTAGTGGCTGGGTCTTCTATTACAGGTGAGTTTGAGAGGGACCTAGCTGGTTATAGAACTGGGAGGGGGTGACTGCAAGTAAAAGGGGTTACTGCGAAGGTTATGAAGTAAGTGGGTAAATAGTGTAGTTAAGACAGGGAGGTAGAGACTGCTGGCTGTCCTGGCTTAGAGCGTGCTTTTGAACATAAATGTAGATGTTCGAGTGTATTCACTGTTGCAGTCATTACAATTGGGTTATTCTGCTGGCAGGCTACCTGCAGTTGGCCTGAATTCCAATGTCTAGGTCCGGCGTTGGTTGCGGTCGCCTCCTCCCTGACGACAGTGCACCAGGGGTACAAAAAATGCAGCCGACACCATTTTCTTCAGTTTTTCTTGCCCCAGATGTCAGGTGCCCCCAAAAGGGTAGGCTAAAAATATGTCAATAAAGCATGCATGCACCAAGGTAAATGTTTCCTTCATCTACAAGCAAATACGCCACATAGGTTGTATAGAATAGAGAAGCACAGATAAGTTCCAGCACAGATAAGGGGATGGTGGGAGGCTAACCTGGACTGCAACAGTGAATACACCTGAACATCTACATTTATGGTAAGTACACAACTGTACTATGTTCATCGTGTTTCACTGTTGCAGTCATTACAATTGGGTTGAATCCCAAAGGTAGGTTTGGGAGGCTGGAGTGGCTATGAGGCCCTGCAGAACTGCAGTGGCAAAGCCTGCCCTGGATTTAGAGTAGAGTGGTAAGTGATAGTGCTTTGTGAAAGTGTGCAATGTAGTCCAGGTTGCAGCCTCTAAAATGTCTTTGGTTGGTACTCCTCTGAGGAAGGCTGCTAAAGTGGCTGCTGCTCTGGTTGAATGGGGCCTAATGCCCTTAGGCACTGATTTGCCATGTTGTGAATAGCAGAAACGAATGCAGTGTCCTATCCACTTTGAAATAGTCTGCTTTGAGATAGCCTTTCCTTGTGATCCTGCAGCATATGCCACTAGTAATTGCTCAGTCTTTCTGAAAGGTTTGGTTCTGTCCAAGTAGAAGCGCAGGTGTCTGTGTATGTCCAAAGAATGCAGAAGTCTCTCACCCTTATTCTGTGGGTTTGGGTAAAAGGTAGGCAAATGAATAGTTTAGTTAAGGGCCACACTGGACACTACCTTAGGCATAAATGTCGGGTTTGTCCTCAGAGAAACCCTATCAGGATGGAAAATGATAAAAGGTGCCACAGCCATGAGTGCCTGTAGCTCTGAGACTCGTCTTGCAGAGGTTATTGCTAGGAGCAGAGCTGTTTCCATGACAAAAAATTCATATCAGCTGTAGCGGCTGGCTCAAAAGGAGGAAGGGTGAGTTTGTCCAATACATAATTGAGGTCCCATGCAGGTACTGGTGATCTCCTTGGAGGCCTTAAGTCTTTGGCTCCTCTGAGGTGCTGCCTTAATAAAGGATGAGAAAAAATAGGTGGCTCTGTATTGTAATGAGCTGAAATGGCAGAGGCATGAATCTTAATTGATGAAAAGGATAGGCCTTTGTCCAGCATCTCAGTTAAATATTGCAAAATCCGAGGAATATTTGGTACAGTCATGTCAATCCCTTGTGCCCGGTTCCAAGCACAGAATCTCTTCCATTTTTCAGCATAAGCTTTTCTGGTACTAGGCCTTCTGGCCACCAAAAATAACATCCATCACCGCTTTAGAGAGAGGTGTGTTTCGAGTGACTACATTATCCGCCATGCTGCCAGATTTAAGGTCTTGAGTTGGCCGTGCAAGATCTGATTGTTGTGTTGGGACAGTAAGTGAGGAATTTGAAGTTATGTCCAGGCTGGGTATTGAGACAAGTTCCTTAGGATTGGGTACCAGTGCTGGCGGGGCCAGTCTGGGACAATCAGTATCATTTTTGTCTTCTCTTGTATGACTTTTAGGAGTACCTTGGGGAGGAGAGGCAGTGGAGGAAAGGCATATACTGTTAAGTTTTTCCAGCTGAAAGACAGAGCATCCACTTTCCATGCTTGCTTGTGATAAGTCCTTGTGCAGAATCTCTGTAGTTGGCAGTTGTGAGGTGAGGCAAACAGATCTATGTCCAGGCATCTCCAATTCCTTGTTATCACGCTGAAGACTTGCGGATCCAATTTCCACTCGTGGGGATCAATGAGGTTTCTGCTTAGTTCGTCTGCCAGAGTATTTATCTTTTCTGGCAGGAATTGTGCCTGCAGATGTACTTGGTAAGTCAATGCTGTGTCCCACAAAGTCATGGCTAGTCTGCATAGGGGGTAGGAATGAGTGCTTCCCTGCTTGTTTATGTACCACATGACTGTAATATTGTCCGTCTATCAGTAGTTGTCCCAGATGAAGTAGATCCTTGAAGGCTGTCAGGACATTCTGAACAGCTAGCATCTCTTTTTGGTTGATATGTAGATGCATTTGGCTTGTGGACCATGTGCCCTGAATACATTTTCCTGCCATGTGGGCCCCCCAGGTATAATCTGATGCATATGTTGTTAATATCTGCCTGGCTGTGGGTAAAGCAAATGGCTGCCCCTTGTTGTGGTGACAGGCCTTTGTCCACCATCGAAACTCCTGTTGCAGGCAGGGAATGAGGGTAATTATTGTTTCCAGGCTGTGGCAATGTTGAATCCAAACACTTTTTAGATACCATTGAAGTTTCCTCATATGCAGTCTTGCATATGGAATAAGCAGAATGCAGGATGCCATGTGAAGCCCAAAGCCTGCAGAATTTTTCTTGCTGATAACTGGGTCTTTGTTGCCAACATTTTGAAATAAGTAGTCAGTTGCCTTTGTTTGTCTGGCGTGAGATAAGCCATCTGGGCAGTTGTATTTAAGCTTGCACCCAAGAATATTATCTATTGAGAGGGTACTAGTTTTGATTTCTTTTCGTTGACTGTGTACCCTAGGCATGTTAGTAATCTTTTTACAAATGCCAGATGTTGTAGTGGAATGTCCCTGTTCTCTGCTTGAATAAGGCAGTCGTCCAAGTAAGGATATATTTGTATTCCTCTGTCTGCAAAATGCAATTACTGGAGCCAGGCATTTTGTCAAGACCCTGGGCGCAGTAGATAAGCAAAAGGGCAGTGCAGAGAATTGGTAGTGCATTGAACCAGCTATAAATCTGAGGTATCTTCTGCATGATTGTCTGACTGGGACATGCAGGTATGCCTCTTTTAGGTCTAAAGTCACAAGCCAAGCCTTCTTGCCCAGCATGGGCAGAAGCTGCTGCAGAGTCAACATTTTGAATCTTGGAATATCCAGATATGTGTTTAGAATAGACTGGTCCAGTATTGGTCTCCAGGCTTTGTCCTTTTTGGGCACCAAAAACAGTCTTGAGTAAAATCCTTGTCCCTGCTCTTGCTGTGGTACTTGCTGAATGGCCCACATGTCCCATGAGGGATGACGCTTGCTTTTGTGCCTCTGCCCATTGATTTTTTGGCAGGTCTGGCAAACCATTTGCCCTTGGCAGGGTGTGAAAGTGAAACCTGTAGCCTTGTGACACTATATCCAAGACCCATTTGTCCTGGGTTATTATGTGCCAATTTTGAGGAAAAAGTGCTAGTTTTCCCCCTAAAGTTGCTGCCAGAAGATAAGTGCTTGGTGCAGGCAGGGGGAAGTCATTGGGGCTGTTTCCTGTATGGCTGTGATTTGTCTTCTCCACTTTTGGAGGTAGAAGTACCCCATTGTTTAGACCTGTATGAGCCTTGGGGCTGGGATCTGCTTCTAGGGTGTCTGTATCTGCCTCTTTGTGGCCTGTCTGACACTGGAAAGGACCAATTCTTTGTAGGCCAGTGCCTGCTAAATCTTGGAGGTTGTACCTGTAAGAAATCCTTGACTGTTTGCATAGATTTAGCTTTGTCCTCCATTTTCTTCAACACCTCTTCTGCTTTAACACCAAAGTATCATGCTGTAATGGAGCATCTAATAATTTTGCTTTAACATGATCAGGCAGATTCTGTTCCTTTAACCAAGCATGCCTCCTAATGACAGAATCCGTAACAGCGGCCCTTGCGGGAGGCCTCCAGAGAATCAAAACCACTTTGCAAAGTATGTTTTCCCACTTGTTCAGCTACATGCAATAAATCCTGCATTTCTTTGTTTTCTGCACATTCAGAATTTATCAACATTTTCTGTTTAAGCAGTGACATAATATATTGCTGATATTTAGGTATATGAAGCTGACAGTTTAAAGCCATTATAGCCAAGGTAGCAGAAGTGTAAATCGTTTTTCCCCATTTGTCCAGTGCTCTAGAATCCCTGTCAGAGGGGGTAAGTTTTTTTGCAGTGGAAGCCTTGACCCCTCTGTGACCCT
Organism: Protopterus annectens; assembly: GCF_019279795.1. Taxonomy (NCBI): domain Eukaryota; kingdom Metazoa; phylum Chordata; order Ceratodontiformes; family Protopteridae; genus Protopterus; species Protopterus annectens. The sequence goes on from NC_056739.1 coordinate 1,692,810,503, forward strand.
GAGAGATAGTTTCTGGGTCAGCAGCAGGGTTCTTAAAAAGAAATTTATGTGAATGAACCCTGTAGTATCTGTCTGGCTTAACAGGAGCTGGAGGTAAAGAGTCAGGAGTCAGACTAGACTCTGAAAATACATCACCTACAATATCTAACACAGGTGGAATAGCAAGGGGCCTGTGCTGAGGTAGTAAAAGTAAGTCTCTGAGCGTAGATTCTGAATAATCTTGGCTCTCCCAGTGGAAATGCTCCCTCATGGTATGCAGTTTCCCCAGGAGGAGAGGCTGAAGGGATAGATTCTTCAGCATCAGAATCTTCATAGGGAGGAAGAGAATATTCCTGATCAGAAGAGGAATCAGAAGAAATGTAAACCTGATCTGAAGACTCGTATTCTGTCTATTGCCTAGGCCTCTTATCAGGAGAGGGATGGGAACCCCTGATCAAAGTAATTAGGTCTTCGGCCATTTTGAGCATCTGTTTTTTAGGCATGGAGGCCTATCCATGGGGCTGTTGTACTTGTTTCTTTGTCTTTAGAGGTGCTTTAGTCTTTGCCTTTGAAGCTGAAGTTGTTTTAACATACAACTGTGCAGGCCTGAAAACACCCTCAAAAGCCAATGCCTGCTCAGTGGCTCCGGACCCATCTGAGGGAATAGTTTCCGAGGTTCCAATACCTTCAGTTTCCTGCAGCCTAGTCGGCTCCACGTGGGAGTCGGAAGCGGCCTGCGGATCTAAAATAGCAGGCGTCAGGGGCTGCGAAAGCGCCTCACTGAGAACTGACAAACTGGCGACTGGCTTAGAAGAAGCCTCATCGTCAGTTTTGGACCTCAGATGCCTGTCCTTTTCTTTTTCTTTGCTTTTTTTTTTGAATTGCGGTAGTTGGATGGCTATCCAACGACATTGTGTAATTAAACCTTCTGCCAAAATAGTGAAATGCAAAATCGTACCGACGCTTAATAGTGCGTTGGTTAAATCTAGCACAAAACCGACAATTAGCAACGTCGTGATCAGGGCCTAGGCAAGGAATACTGTAAGAATGGAAGTCCTTATGAGGTATTTGCTTCCCACAAGAAATACAATTATTAACTTTTTCTGACATCGGTCTGGAGCAATAAAAAAAAGTTTCCCCAATGGGGTACTTAGCTTCTAATGAAGACTTTGGATCTGAAATTCGAAAACGAAAATCTCAGGAGTTGGCCGACTGGCACTTGCGAACTGCTTTTGCTTCGGGCACCGTGTGGCAAGAAAGACTGAAGAAAATGGCATCGGCTGCATCTTTTATACCCCTGCCGCACTGACGTCAGGGAGGAGGCGAAAGCAACCGACGCCGGACCTAGACTTTGGAATTCAGGCCGTCTGCGGGTAGCCTGCCAGCAGGAAAACCCAATTGTAAGACTGCAACAGTGAAACATGATGAACATCATGGTTAAAGAAGGCTTTATGGTTTTCCTTTACCTGGGTGATTATTTTTACCTTATTATCTAGCATTGGTTGATTTGATAAGGGTCCAGAGTTTCAAGTTAAGTTCACAAATACTGCTTTGACATACTTACAGTTGCATTTACAACTGTGTGCAATGACATTTTTATTGCAGAGCCTATTTATTTTATATTTGGGCTCCACCATGGGGGTTACATTTTAAATTTAACATTATATTTGCTCTGGAGGGAACAGAAACATCTATGCAGCAATTCACATGTGCATAGAATTTGGAGGCGATTTTCCATACTCAGTGGAGTCATCGTGTTGGATGGAGATGCTGAACTTGATCAGGTCATCATGCAGTTTTCAAAGATCAGCCTTCATATAACCTGAATAATCTAAATACTAAGGTATCTGTGTATGCTTCCATCTACAGTCACATGGTGACTATAACCGATTTATGGTCCAATTTCATTAGGAAGAAAGTTTTGGTGGGGGGGTGGGGGTGGCCCATACTGGTGAGGACCAAGTCTAGGATTCTGTCATGTAGGGGTATCGACCAACTGGTTCAGAGAGTTTATAATCTAGAGGTTCCAAATCTCTAGCCATATATGTTAGGGGAGGTCTCCCAGTTGACTGAGGGGTAACTAAGTCCCCCAAGAAAATGGTGTTTTTGCTTAATACAAAGGGACTCCATACTAATAATGTAGGCGGTATAGGCCAAGAAGGGGTCTTAAAGTTAATTATGATGTGATAAGATGTTCTGTTAATGATAACAGTGATGTGGGGGAATTCCAGGTCATTATCACGTCTAACGAGCCTGGAGGTGATATTTTGTTTTATGAATATAGATAGGCTGCTGCCTTTTGTGCTGTCATCTAGTACAGTGGGCCTGAATGCATGGTAAGTGTTGAATCCCTGCAATGACGGAGTGCTCGTAATTGTCCTGAACCAGGACTCCATGATGAGGCATATATCTATGCATTCCCAGGTAAGCAGTGCCTGTGGGGAGTACAGCTTTTTGTTGAGGCTCAAAGGAATGAGAAACAATTCCTTTATGCGATCTGAGTTTGTTTTGTTCATTCAGGAGCTTCTGAAGACAGACATTGCCTAAAACGATATTATGGGGAAGGACAAAATTTTATCCAATATACAAAAACCACCATCCCTGACAAAACAGTTAGGACAGTCTACTACCTGCTTCCAGGCTTATTTTTATAATTTATTAATTATACATACACACACACACACACAAATATATTATACATACACATCCATACATATAAAGGTACCCCTCTTAATGACGCCACAAGTTAAACAAAATTGTTGAAGTTAATTTTTTGTTTGTATTCAACCATTTTCAGTGATGGCAAATGCTGCTCAAGATTAGGTTCATACCTGCCTAGGTCAAACATTCTGACAGGTCCATTATTCCTATTCATACAGTGCAGGCAGGTATGTCTCAAGCTGTATACTCCCACATGTATTATATGTGTATGTGTACTTGTACATAATCTGCACCCATGAATTTTCATAAAATGCAACAAGAAAAAAAAATCTTACTCCCATACACCTCTAAAATATGTCACACTGCTTCATGACTCACTTATAAAAAGCTTAAGCTGCGTCACATCGACCAATCTTACTGCTTTATTTTCTTTCAATATTTACCTTTCCTCCTTTTAAGCCATGAACCCTTGCTCCTACTACCTCACACAATACTTTCTCCATCCTTTTTTGTAGTATTTCCATACATATTTTATAGTCAGTATTCCCTAATGCTACAGGGCTCCATTTTTTATATCTTTTCATTCACCCTTTTCCATATAGATTTAATCATCCCACCACTTCTACTTCCATACCGTTAATATTTAAGATACTTCACTTTTATCCATTTTCTTATAATACATCTGATTTTGATTCATTCCTACCTTAATCATCTTCTGTATTTCCTCTATTCTTACATAGTTTTCTAAAAATTTACTTAAACCTTTTCAGACATTTTTCCATTTTCAATTCTTGCCCATCAATTTCCTCTTTTTCATTCAAACTTCTCTACTATCTTCACAATACCTTCTTTTTATTTTATGTCATCTTTACCATTCAAGGTAGCATCACCCTTCTCTTATTTTTACTTTTCCTAAATAACGACAAACATCCTCTTTCTTTCCTTTCAGAAAATATCTTTGCTGATATAACTTTTTTATTTTTCTCTATTTTCATACATCCTTATATTCCATTTTTTCTGTTCTATTCCCTCTACTTCTAAATATACTTTCAAACTTCTGCACACTTCTCTTTATATACTATACACCACGTCCAGTTTTTGTAAAATTGTCTCTGTCATATGACCTTTCCATAACTTTTCTCTTGTATTACAGTTCCTTTCTAAACTATGCAGTTAATCTGTTCTTACATTTTCCCTCCTTTATTTTTCTTCCCATAGTGCTGTAGAATCTTAAGAATGTCATCTGTATTCCTCCCTCTGTGATTTCTTTCATGTCAATTTCAGTTTAAAAATTACCCTTTTTAAGTCCATTCACTATTCTTTTCTACTTTTAAATCTCCAAGTTTTATTAATCTTCTTAACATCTTGATACTCTTATTTTCTGTTTTTCTTTCCTCACCTTACAGTAAAAAAATCACCTACCATTCTACTGACGATTTCACAAACTATTTTATTTCAAACAACTGTTTTCTTTCCATCATAAAACATATGCATAAATCTGCATTAATCACATATTTTTCACACAGTCATATCACTAGCTTCCCTGGTACTACAAATGTTAAATCAAGTTTTCTTATTTCTTCATTGTCTACAAGAATTCCTGTTCCAGAACACTTCATATTTCCTACTGACCAAACAACCTGCTGCCTTCCAACTCATACTGCCTGTATTTTCATTCTTCTTTATTACATCTGGCATCCAGTAAGCAAATGACATCAAATTTTTACAACATTCCACCACCACCAAATTTCTTATAGAAATGTTAGCATTAAATGTAACTAGCACTAGAAATGATATATTGCCCTCTTCCTATTTTGTAAATGATTTACTTGCCAGATCTTACTTAATTTGCCTAAGTCTCCTACCAATTAATTTTTGCATTATTTTGTTCATGTTCTTCTCCTGCCTCCATGTCTCCCGCTTTCTTCTTCACTTTCTAAAAGTACAAACCTTTCTTTATGTATATTAATAACCTCACCTTAAACTGTTAATGACTTATTTAACCTTTCCTTCAGTGTTCCCTTCTCCCATATCAAATTCTCTTTTAAAGTCTTTTATACAATTATTTTCTACTATTTGCTTTTCTTCTGAGTATACTTTTTTCTAGTATAGGACAGTCAAACCAGAAGTACCCATATTAAGGAGATTTTCTACAAACCAGCGTACATTTTTTTACATGTGATTTTCATTTCCACACAAATAACTTGCTTCAGGTTTAACCCAAAACCCAACAAATCCTCTATCATTCACAATTATGCCATTTGAAATATGATGCATTTTCCCACACTTCCCAACCCAAATTCAAACACCTTTTAATCAAATTTAACTTCATGCACTTTACTGCATCATGAAAGAAAAATATTTAGAACTCATCCATGTCTGAAGTCACAAAGACATTTATATTATTTTAGTTATAATTCAAGCTCCGAAATAAACAGCATTTCCAGTGATAATGCATTCTTTTTTTCAGTCAATTTTTTCCAAAAAATTAAAACTTTCAAAAAGTCAATTCACAGAAATATTATATAATATATTGACTGATGTCTAGTTGAGAGAGTTTATCTATTGTATCTGAGTGGGGAATATTATCGAAAGCTTTGGCCAGGGCAGGGTAGGCTGTGTGTACCGTCTTCCCCTTGTCCATAGCCTTGGTGACAGTCTCAAAGAAGTCGACTAAATTTAACAGGCATGACCTCCACTTGAAAAAAACAAACTGTGTGGGATTTTGTGTCTGGAGGTTGCCTATGTCCTTGTTAATGAGGTCCATGATATTCTGCTCCATGGCCTTGCAGATCGGGTTAATTAGGCTGATGGGTCTATAATTTCCTGGATCAGTGGATGCTCCACTTTTGCATAAGGGGACAGTGGCTGTCCTCCAGTCAGCTGGGACAAAGCCAGTACTGAGGCTTTGGCTGAATAGGGTGCCTAATGGTGCTGCAAAGTCCTGCCCAAGTTCATGTAGGATGCAGCCTGGGATGTTATCAGGTCCCATGGAGGCTGTATTTTTTGCCTTTGAAAGGGCAGTGATGGCTTGCTCCCTAAAGATAAGGAGAGGGAGGCAGATATTTGGGATGCCCTGGTTTATTGATGGGGGGGGCAGAGGGCTGAAGTTTGCACTGAACCGGTGAACCGGTCTGCTAGCAGGTTAGCTATATCTACAGCGTTTCTGTATGTGGTGTCCTTGACCACCAGTTCTGAGCAGATCTGGGAGCTTCTCTTGAGGTTGTGGACATATGTGAGGAATGCCTTACAATTGTCTTTAGTAGATGTGGCCAGTTTGGACTCAGCGAGATAGGCCTTCTGCCACTGCTCTGTTGTGAGACTGGAAAAAGATAAGGGCTTATTTTCAACTGTTTTCTGCACTTCTGTTTTACTAAACACACTTGCTGCATATCTGTTTAAACTGTGCAACTGTTTTTTAGACTTAGTGAATTCAAAGTGCTCTAAATTTTGTTTCCTTTTTGTTTGTTCTTTTTAATTGTTGCTGTACTTGAAAAACACTAGCATAGAGCTGAATATCTGTTACTATTTGTGACCTTTGCAGCTTGTAGTGAAATCTTTTATCTAGCGAGTCCTAGGTGTTTCTTTGTGGGAGGGAGAATTCAGACTGGTCTGATTTGGCTAAATGCATTATTGGAAGGCTGTTTTTTTGATTGGACAATTTGGCTGGTTTTTGTTTCCCTGCCTTAAACAGCCAGTGTTTAAACCAGTTTGTACTTGCTTGCTAAATGTTGCAGTGAGACAGGCCTTCTACCACTGCTCTGCTGTGAGACAGGAAAAAGGTAAGTGCTTATTTTTTAAAAACACTTCCTGCATATCTTGTGTGTCCCACCCTCCTGGTGGTGTGGTATTAAAGGTTGCTGGCTTTGAGTTGCACATAGAGCATAAATTTGATATTGGACACTCCCTCCAACCCCATTACATCAGCTCATTCTACTGTGTACAGTGAGATAAGTTAAGGCCCACCCCTTTAGCTTCTCAACCTTGAATTATCTTCTGTCTCCTCTCTTTCTACTTAAAAACTGTGCTTCTTCCCACTTCAACTTCATTTTTCCGCTTCTGCCTAGGAGTTCAGCTGCATTTACTTTGCCATATTTATTACTGCTTGTCGGTAAATTTATTAAATTGATGACAGTATTCTAATGAACTGCTGCTTTATTTGACCTTTTACTGTCGTAATTGTGAGCTACTGTTTTATAGCAATCTAATGATTAACTATATTTCATTGTTATCTACTGCACTTCACTACTGTTGAACTGCATATTACTGCATTTCATTACTGTTTAACTGTATTTTTTCATACCGTGAGTTCTGTTCTTTTGACTGTAAGTGGTTAATCTGTGCTTTTGTGAGTTTTTTTTTACGGTGTTACTAACCTTAAATTGAGTAGCATAGTCTTGATACAGGTTTGCTGCATCCAGAGCTTCAGCTGCATGTTTTTTAACCTTTTTTGAGGTATTCCAGCTACAAATTTTCCCTTAGTAGCACTTGTGTGATCTAGTAGTACTACTTTTAGACCTTCCTCCCTTTACCCTCTTAGCTCTCTCTGGCCTCTCTCCCTCAGTTTCTGACAAATATGGATGGACAATTTCCTACGTTTTCTCCTGCCAGTCTGGTTGATATGGGCAAACAAATGCTTAAAAGTTTTTTTCTTCACTGCAATCTCTACATTTCAACTAATCCACTTCTTTATATTTTAAGCTAAAACTAATTTTTATAGGCAACTTATCTAATAATAATCTGCTCAGAAAATCTTCAGCATCATAAAAATCTTCAAATATTTCCCATCTATTTGCTATTGCTTTCATATTATTTATTTACTTACTACTGATATTTATTGACCAGGAAAGTCCAACTGGACACAGGTGCCCTTTTTCAGAGGAGGCCCAGGGAGAAAAACTCTATGGCAACATAGTTAATGCAATCAATATTTATAATAAACTTTATAATGCAGTTTCAGTGAATATACAGCATAGAAGTCAGTATAATGAAATCTATACTGATACTCAGAAACATTTATATACAAGCTTTGTATTGAGATTTTACAGATAGAGTGGTGTACAAGATAGGTAGGATTAACTTAAGAAATACATTAGAGTGAGGGACTGGAGGGGATAAGCAAGTTTAAGTGTTATCAGAAAAGTAGCAATGGAAAGTACAGTTGTGCAAACTTACCATAAATGTAGAAGTTTGAGTGTATTCACTGTTGCAGTCATCACCTGTGGGTCATCCCTCCTGTGGTAGCCCTTGGCCGCCCCAAATACCACAGTCAATATATTTGTGCGCCGGCTGCTGTCACCTGTAGTCTGACATCAGGTCATCAGTACTATAAAGCAAGGCAGCCAACGTCATTACATCAGTTTTTCTTGCCCTAACTCATCAGAAGCCAAGGGAAAAGAGAGAAGGGTCCTGGTGGCTAAGAGCCACCATGAGAAGCTCGTGTCCTCCCTAGGGGAAGATGTTAAATGGGGGATGGAGGGAGGGAAACAAAAACTGCAACAGTGAATACACTCTAACATCTAGATTTATGGTAAGTGTACACAACTGTATCATGTTCTTCATGTTTCACTGCTGCAGTCATCACCTGTGGGAGGATTCCCAACACTGAGGTAAAGGGTGGAAGGATAGGTACAGTCCTATGTATGGGTCAGGAGGGCCTGCAGAATTGCAGAGGCAAACCCTGCCCTAGACTTAAAAAAGAGAGAGTTGCTTCCAAGATGTCCCTGGCAGGTACTCCTCTGAGGAAGGCAGTGGAAGTGGAGGTTGCCCCTAGTGGAGTGGGTATGGAAAGACTTAGGGATGGGTTTCCCATGTAGTCTGTAACAAAAATGGATACAGTGTGAAATCGATTTGGAAATAGTTTGTTTAAAGATGGGCTTCCCTTCTGCTTCTGGGGCAAAGCTTACAGGAAGCTGGTCAGTTTTAATGAATGGCTTAGTACGGTCCAGATAGTATCTGAGTTGTCTGTGCATGTCTAATAAGTGATGAATTCTTTCCCCCTTGTTTTGAGGGTTGGGAAAGAAGGTGGGAACATGTATGGGATGGTTAAGGGTCACATCAGATACCACCTTGGGCATAAAGAAGGGATTAGTCCTCACGGAGACTCTGTCTGCATGGAAAATTATGAAGGGCTCGACATCCATGAGAGCTTGAAGTTCTGAGACCCTTCTGGCTGAGGTGATAGATAGTAGGAAGGCAGTCTTCCAGGAGAGGTATTTCAATTCTGTTCAAGTGGCATGATCGAAAGGAGGTTAGGTTAGTTTCTCTAACACATAATTCCGGTCTAAGGGTGGAGAAGGCGGTCTTCTGGGAGGCCTGATATTAGAAGCCTCTCTGAGGAATTGCTTAATCAAAGGATGACAGAAGAGGGGTGGCTCTGAATCATAATGGGCAGAGATGGACGAGGCATGGATTTTAATAGAGGAGACGGAGAGGCCACTATTGAGCAACTCTGCTAAGTAATCCAGGATAAGAGGGATGAAAGGTTGGGAGTTACCGCCCTCTTTTGATTGTTTCCAGGAGCAGAATTTCTTCCATTTTCCTGCTTTCTTGTGCTAGGCCTTCTGGCCTCTGTGATGATGTCCAGGACCTGTTTGCTTAACAGGGACTTCTTGTTAGCTTTTAGTGTATAAGCGATGCTGAAAGTTTGAGAGTTTGTAGGTCTGGGTGCAGTACCTTCCCCCTCTCCTGGGTCAAGAGGTCTGACCTTAGGAGAAGCAGCTTCAGGGGCTATAAGATCAGACTGCGTAGTAAGGGATACCAATGCTGTCTGGGCCAATCTGGAGCAATGAGGATTGCCTTTGCTCTCTCCTCTCTTATTTTGATCAGAACCTTAGGAATAACGGGCAGAGGTGGGTATGCATACACAAAGAGGGAGGTCCAGGGGAAGGTCAAGGGCTCCACCTTCCATGCTAGGAGGTGATACTCCATGGTAAAAACTTGTGCAGCTGGTGGTTGAGGTGCAAGGCAAAGAGGTCCACCTCTGGGGTCCCCCACTCCTGGGTGATTTGCAGAAAGATTTCTCTGTGGAGCTGCCATTTGTGGGGGTCCAGTATGTTTCTGCTTAGGTGGTCTGCCAGTGTGTTGTTGATCCTGGTAAGTACTGGGCAATTAGGTGTAGCCCCATGGAGATGGCTGTAAGCCAGAGACTCATGGCTAACCTGTACAGGGGGTAAGTTTGGGTGCCCCCCTGCTTGTTGATGTACCACATTACTGTGGTGTTGTCTGTTTTTATAAGGACCACCCGTGGCCTGAGATGGGGTTGGAAGGAAGTCAGAGCATTTTGCACTGCCATCACTTCTCTATGGTTGATGTGCAAATGAAGTTGCTGGGCATTCCAAAGGCCTTGGGTATACCTGCCTGCTAGGTGAGGGCCCCAAACTATGTCTGAGGCGTCGGTCGTGATGGTCTGGCCGGAAGGGCTCAGGATGAAGGGAAGACCCTTGTTCATGGCACAGGCCTCTGCCCACCAGAAAAATTCATCCCTTATGCAAGGGATCGGTGGGAGAGTGGTCTATAGGGACTGAGAGTGTTCACGCCAAAGGTTAAGTGCCACTGAAGTTTTCTCATGTGAAGCCTGGCGAGAGGGATGAGAAGTATGCAAGATGCCATATATCCCAGGGCTTGCAGACACTTCTTCGCAGTGAGGTGACTTCTGGAAGCCAGCTGGGTGAAGTAGAGAGGCAGGAAGCTCTGCTTTTCTGGGTAATAAGAAGGTCACTAGGGTTGCTGTGTCTAGCACAGCTCCCAGGAAAACAATTTTCCTGGTGGGGTTTTGCTTTGATTTTTTCTCGATGATGAACCCTAGGGAAGTTAAGAGTTTTTTGACAAAGAGAAGGTTCTGGAGCAACCTTTCTTTGCTGTTTACCTGCATGAGGCAGCTGTCCAGGTAAGGGTAAAACTGTATATCTCTCTGCAGAATGTTATAGCCAGGGACAAGCATTTGGTGAATACTCTGGGAGCAGTAGATAAGACAGAGGGCAGTGCAGAGAACTGAAAGTGCTGATTGCCTGCTCTGAAGCGCAGGAATTTTCTGCACGATTCCCTGATGGGGATGTGGAGGTAGGCAACGTTTAGTTCTAGTGTCACCAGCCAGGCATTTTTTGTGAGCATAGGCAGGAGCTGCTGCAAGGTTAGCATTATGAATCTGGGGATCACCAAGGAGATGCTCAGTTAGGATAGATCCAGGATGGGGCACCAAGAGCCCTCTTGTCTGGGAACAAGGAATAGTCTGGAGTAAAAACCTTTTCCTGTTTGATCCGGAGGGACAGGTTCTACAGCCCCATGGGACATTAGTGTTTGTTCCTGTTTTAATGCCACTGCCCACTGGTTTGGGGGGAGGTCTGGGCACCCTCTTGGAATAGGGAGTTAGCTGAAGGAGAATCTGTATCCCTGAGAAATGATTTTTAATATGTACTGGTCCTTGGTTACAGAGAACCAATTGTCCTTGAAGAGGATGAGCCTTCCTCTTAGTTGTAGATGAGTGAAAGGAGGGCAGAGGGGGGAGGGAGAGTCATTGTGAGTGCTTGCCAAAGAAGCTTGTCTTAAAACTCCCTGCCTTAGAGGTGGAAGTGGTCCATTTTTGCTTCTTTGACGGTCCTGGGATAGGGGCCTGGACGTCCTGTCCCTGTGGGGTTTACCTCAGCCCTGTCTACTGGGTGCAGGGAAGGCCCAGTGCTTACAGGGGAAGTTCCTGCTGAATCTGGGTGGTTGAACTTGAAAGAAATCTTTTACTGTTTGCATAGATTTTGCTTTGTCTTCCATCTTTTTAAGCACCTCTTTGCTTTTTCCTAAAACAAGCTTTCCTTATCTGGGGTGCATCAATAAGTTTAGACTTAACATGATCAGGAAAAGGTTGTTCCTTCAGCCATGCATGTCTTCTAATAACAGATCCTTTCACTGCTGCCCTGCTAGAGGCTTCTAGGGCATCATATCCACATTGTAATGAGTGTTTGGTCACTTGACAAGCAGAGTGTAGTAATTCTGCCTGCTCTTTTGAGTTGGCACAGTCAGGAGAGGTAGCCATCTTCTGTTTTAATTGTTCCAAAGTGTGTTGTTGATATTTCAACATATTTATTTATTTTGCATTTGTTTACAGGGATAGTCCAACTGGATACATGTCCATTTTCAGCGGAGGCCCAGGGAGAAAAGCTCCACATAGACAAACATACATTGATTATGCAAGAAGTTAAAAAACAACTAGAATATATGAAAACAAAGTGGTTATTTACATTATATACACTGGTTATATACATATGGAACTGACAATTGAGTGCTCTGATAGCTAAGGTGGCAGAGGTGTACACTTTCTTACCCCATCTGTCCCGAGCTCTGGAGTCTTTGTCAGAAGGAACAGGATTCTTGGCAGAACTAGTCTTAGCTCCTTTGGGTCCCTGTGTAATGACCTTAGGGTCTGCAGCAGGGTTCCTGTACAGGTATTTGTGATAATCGAGTACTCTGTAGTACCCATCAGGTTTAGCTGGAGCAGGAGGCAGGGCTCAGGGGCTAAGCTGGATTCATGGAAATCATCATCCACCACTTCCAAAATAGGTGGGATGGTCAGGGGTCTGTGCTGGGGCAGGTCCAGAAACTCTCTAAGTTGTGTCTTTGACTGTGGGTAGTCCTGAAATTCCCACTGAAAATGTTCTCTGAGGGAGTGAAGTGTTTCCCCGAAGGAGGGGTCCTCTGGAGTGTAGGCAGAGGGGATGGATTCTTCTGCATCTGAATCTTCAAACAGTTAAGACATGTTGTTCCTCTTCCAAAGCAGAATAATCACATTCCTCAGTCTCTTGGTCTGTCAATTTCTGGAGAAGGATACCTTTTTCTTTTTTGGAGTGGGGGTCTGAGTACCTCTGATAAGGGAGATAAGATCTTCCATCATTTTAAGCATTTGAGTTTGGGGTGGGGGAGCAGTAACAAGATGGTGGCTAGAAGCAGATTTCTTAGGAATGACCTGGCTTCTACACCTGACAGAATCAGTCTGCCTCTGAGAAACGGAAGTCGGAAGAGAAGCCGTCGGTTTTTGGCTAGATTCAGTAGTGTGAACAGCCTCCTCGGAAGCCGGTGCCTGTGTCGCAGCTCCAGACCCAACCAACGCACAGACAGCCAAAGGCTCGGAAAACTAAGTGGATTTCTGCAGCATACTGGTCTCCGAAAGGGTCTCGGCAGAGGTCTGCATAGATAGCGAGTTGGGCATCAGGGGCTGCGAAAGCGCCTCACTGAATTCTGGAGAAATGATGACTTGCTTAGTGGTAGTGTCATCAGAAGGCTTAGCCTTGTGTAGCCTGTCTCTATCTTTATGTTTTTTTGGAAAGTCGACAGATTGTTGGCTGACAGATGCCATATTGGAATTCGAAGATGGAATACGAAAATAATTGTCTACAAAAAGAGCTCTACAGCGAATGGCTCTCTCATTAAAGAGGGCACAGAACCGGCAATGAGGGACATTGTGGTCTGGGCCTAAACAAGTGATGCAGTAAGAATTAAAGTCTCTGTGTGGGATCTGCTTTCCACAGGTGAGGCAACTGTTAACTTTTTCGGACATCGGTTAGAGCAAGAAAAAACTCTCCCCAATGGGATACTTAGCTTTAGACGTTTTCTGCTGAAATTCAACTTCTGGTAGCAACCGACCGGCACTCGTGCAAACTGCTTCTGCTATGGGCTCCACGGCAAGAAAAACTGCTGTAATGATGTCGGCTGCCTTTTTTTTATAGTACTGATGACCTGACATCAGACTACAGGCGACAGCAGCTGGCACACAAAATCACTGACTCTGGTATTCAGGCTGGCTGAGGGCTACCACAGCAGGGATAACCCACAGGTGATGACTACAACAGTGAAACATGAAGATAATCAACAATTTGATTGTGCTAATCAGAAGTAGGTATAGTAGTTTAAGCGCTACAATACAGTGAAGTATTAGAAGGGGATAAACAGGTTAAGTGATTTAGTGCTTTAAAGGGAGGTATAAAAGGGTGAAGAAGGATGTTCACGAGAAGCTATGTCCCAGATGAGGGAAAAGGGACAAAGTCAACAGGTAGAGAAGAAGTCTTTTAGTAATGGTTTGAAAAGGTGAAGGTGTGAGATATACCTTATATTAATATAGGAATTTTATCCGTAGTTCAAGCTACATTACTGGAATATAGACTGCAAATGGTAAGTAGCTATTGATCATCTGACCAATGGGGACTTTTTAGTAGTTAAAGAGCAAGGGTCTAATTGCTGGGTAAGCAAATGGGGTATAGATGACTTTGTGGATTAAAATGAGCTTAGTAGGAGATAGGTGGCAAGAAAGACAGTTAAGTATTTTTACTACTAAACAGTGGTTAGTATGGTAAGGTTTTTTACAAGCAAATCTGGCAACTTTGCTGTAGTACTGCACAAGTTTAGAACTAAGTGAGGCTTGTACATTGGTCATGACAAAGGCCTCATATAGGTGACAAAGTAAGAGGTAATTGGTAGCTTGAGTTACCTTGGCAGAGTTTGTAAGGAAAATCTTTACTCTATGAAGGGTACCTAATTTTTGATTGGTTTTCTTGACACTATTGTGCATATGTAAATCAAATTTAAGATGGCAAATGATTGTCATGCCAAGTAGTTTTGTATGTGAGGGGACTTCAATCATACTATTAAGAAATTTGAAAGTTGTTTTATGGAAATAGGATTTTGGAAAAAAGAGAAATAATTTAGTTTTTGGGGGGTTTAGTTGCAGGTGATTATCCTATAGCCAGCTTTCAACAGAGTTAAAAGCTTCTTGAATAATTCTTTGAAATTGTATTAGGATGTCTGAACTACCTATTAGGATCTGTCACGGTGGCCAAGTGGTTAAGGCGTTGGACTCTAAATCCAATGGGGTTTCCCCACACAGGTTCAAATCCTGTCCGTGACGATAAATCTTAAATATTCACCCCAGGGGATAACTCCAGTGGCTCTACTCGACAGAGGCACTGGGAACTAAGGTAGGGTGGCACTATGCCAGGGTAATCCTATGGCTGGGCTTGTAAAGGCCCCAGGGCCATTAGCCTAGTACACACCTATAACAAAATCATCAGTGTACTGTATTAGGGAAGCTTGCTGAGGGGACTTACGCAGATTGTTAGTGAATATACTGAAGAGCACAGGGCCAAGAATAAGGCCCTTTGGCACTCCAGTACTGATAGAAAGGAAGGGAGAAAACGTGGAGAGCCACTTAACACACTGGTAATTATCAGTAAAGTCCTTGTTAAACCACAGTAGTGTGATAGTTCGGGGAAGACAGCTCAAAGAGGACTTCTGGTTGGGAGACTAGATCAAAATCTTTAGAGAGATTAAGGAATACAGAGTACAAGAGTCTGGCTTTGTTAACAATATCTGTGAAGATTAATAAGGTCGTGGTAGTGCTATGCCAGGTCAGAAATCATGACGTATGGGGGGGTCAGGAGGTTTTCCTCAAGAATGCATTCAAGTAGTTTGTAAATGCAATTCTCCAGATGTTTTGACAATGTTGATATGGCAACAGGTCTGAAACTGGTTATATCAGATTAGGTTCTTCCGTTACAAAGGTGGATAATGAAGAATGTTTTCCATAGAAAAGGTAACCTTGACTCTTTGAAAGACCTATTAATTAGGACAGACATGGGATAGGCTATGGAACTAGCAGGTAGCTTGAGGTATTCTGCTGGGAGACAATCTGCTGAAAGAGAACAGGGATTCAGTTTAACGAGTAGTAATTTTATGTAGGAGGTCTGTATGAGTTTTCGGGTAAAACTGGGGCATTTGCTGTATGAGAAGAAAGCACATCAGGATTTTTAGGTGAAAAATCTATGACGTGTTAAAATGAGCCGCTATTATAGTGGTACTTGGAGCAGGATTAAGCGGTGGTTGCTGAAGGATGGAGTATACTATTAGCAAAAGACAAGAATTTTTTTTAGTACTGGAACACTGATTAGTAAGGGGTTACTGCAGTAGATTTTCTTGTTGGTATTAATCTGCCATTTTAGTACAGTTATGTGATTCTTTAAAGTTCTGTAAGTTTTGAGAGATCCAGGTTTTAAACATTCTTTCCAAGCTTGTATCTCCTTCATGCATCAGGTGACTGAGTGGATAACCAAGGAGTGAGGTTATTCTTTACTCGTTTTGTTCTAGATGGAGCCAGACTATTGAGGATTTTCAGAAAAAGTGTGTTAAATTTTGTATACAACTTTGAGTCGAATACTTTTCAGGACAAACAAGTTAAATAAGTTTAGGATTCTATTAAATTTATCAGAGTTAACATTAATGGGGTTATGGGAAGTTCTAAGTTTGACATGCTGATACATAATCTGTCAGCATATACAGGGAGGTGGTCACTGAGGGAATCAGAGGGTGCCAATGGAGACATACTTAGTGGAATCAAATACCAATATCCCAGTCGAGAAATGAACCACAGTTCTGGAACTGTTGCAAGATAAGGAGGAGGAAATGAGTTGAATTAAGCAAACACATTGACACTAGTTGATGGGTATTTTGTGGAGATAACCTGCCAATCGCAATTAATGTTACCTAGGATTATCTTTTCATTAGAAATTACCCACAACTTTATGATATTTCAATGGATATATTAAATAATTATTCTTCATTATCATGTTACAGCATTCCCCTCTTACCTTTTATAACAATCGGTTTTAAATTTTCTTTAACTTCATCTTATAATTCTTTTTTTATCTCTTTCTTTCCCTTTTTCATTTTTTTCCATCTCTCCATATCTCACTTACAGTATTCTCCCCAAATTGCTTTCCTTCTCCACATTTTTAATATTCAAAAAAGGTGAATACACCCCAAATATACAATTTTTTTTTTATTTAAACTTCCTCCTTTTTGCTATATTCAATTCCTATTTACCTGGACTGAGTCCTGTTCCCCAAATAAAACTGGAAAAAATGTTATAAAAATTATTTTCCATTTTCTACTATGTCTACATCTGTGTGTGTGTGTGTACAAGTTTGGTTTTATACTGTCTGGTTTCTAAGAGGATAACCAAGTAGTTCTGGAAAGGTAGTCATTAGTGTTGTGAGTGTGTTTGTCTATGGTTTCCCATTTAGTCTTTTGAAATGTAGTATTGTAAGCGTTCAGTGAAATGAAATTCAGTCAAATGAGTTGTCAGTATTTTGAAATTTAGGTGATTTGATCTCAGTGAAATCAAAGTCAGTGAAATGGGATTTCATTGATGTGAAGTAGACACACACTAACAAACATACATATATATATATATATATATATATATATATATATATACACACACACACACACACACACACACACACACACACACACATATGATAGACACAAAAACACCTAACGTTCAAAACACCGAAAACTCATCTGGTCGAAACTCCTAACATCGACACATGTAATTCACAGCATTATGCACCTTCCCCACTGTAGTGCGACCCTGGAGTTAGAATAAATAGTTAGAGGGAGGTGTGGGGGGGACAACCCTCCACAATATTTAGATAAATATTGTCATTTTTGTTATAGATGACATTGGTGATCAAGAAGAGGAGGATGAGTGTGAGGGCAGCACCAAGGATCAAATTGTGGAAACTGAAAAATGGTAATTGTGAGGTGATGTTCAGGGAAGAGTTAAGACAGGCACTGGGTGACAGTGAAGAGTTACCGAATAGCTGGGTAACTACAGCAGAGCTAGTAAGAGAGATGGCTAGAAAGGTGCTTGGTGTGACATCTGGAAAGAGAAAGGAGGACAAGGAAACCTGGTGGTGGAATGAAGAAGTACAGCAGAGTATACAGAGAAAGAGGTTGGCGAAGAAGAAGTGGGATTGTCAGAGAGATGAAGAAAGTAGACAAGAGTATAAGAAGATGAGGTGCATGGAAAAGAGAGAGGTGGCAAAGGCTAAGTATAAGGCGTATGACGAGTTGTATAAAAGGTTGGACACTAAGGAGGGAGAAAAGGACCTGTACCAATTGGCTAGACAGAGGGACCGAGCTAGTAAAGATGTGCAGCAGGTAAGGGTGATAAAGGATAATGAGGGAAACATACTCACAAGCGAGGAGAGTGTGTTGAGCAGATGGAAAGAGTACTTTGAGGGGCTGAGGAATGAAGAGAATGAGAGGGAAAGAAGGTTGGAGGATGTGTGGATAGTGAATAATGAAGTGCAGTGGATTAGCAAGGAGGAAGTAAGGATAGCTATGAAGAGGATGAAGAACGGAAAGGCTGTTGGTCCAGATGACATACCTGTGAAAGCATGGAGGTGTTTAGGTGAAATGGCAGTGGATTTTTTTTAACTAGATTGTTTAATGAAATCTTGGAAAGTGAGAGGATGACTAAGGAATGGAGAAAAAGTGTTTTAGTACCGATTTTTAAGAATAAGGGTGATGTGCAGAGCTGTAGTAACTACAGAGGGATTCAATTGATCAGTCACAGCATGAAGTTATGGGAAAGAGTAGTGGAAACTAGGTTAAGAAGGGAGGTGATGATTAGTGAGCAGCAGTATGGTTTCATGCCAGGAAAGAGCATTACAGATGCGATGTTTGCTTTGAGAGTGTTGATGGAGAAGTACAGAGAATGTCAGAAGGAGTTGCATTGTGTCTTTGTGGATTTAGAGAAAGCATATGACAGGGTGCCTAGAGAGGAGTTGTGGTATTGTATGAGGTAGTCGGGAGTGTCAGAGAAGTATGTAAGAGTGGTACAGGATATGTACGAGGGTAGTGTGATAGCGGTGAGATCTGCGGTGGGAGTGACGGATACGTTTAAGGTGGAGGTGGGATTACATCAAGGTTCAGCTCTGAGCCCTTTCTCAATTGTAATGGTGATGGACAGGTTGACAGACGAGATCAGACAGGAGTCCCCGTGGACTATGATGTTTGCAGATGACACTGTGATCTGTAGTGAGAGTAGGGAACAGGTGGAGGAGACCCTGGAGAGGTGGAGATATGCTCTAGAGAGAAGAGGAATTAAGGTCAGCAGGACTAAGAATATATGTGTGTGAATGGGAGGGAGGATAGAGGAATGGAGAGGATGCAGGGAGTAGAGGTGGCGAAGGTGGATGAGTTTAAATACTTGGGATCAACAGTTCAGAGTAATGGTGAGTGTGGAAGAGAGGTGAAGGAGAGAGTACAGGCAGGATGGAGTGGGTGGAAAAGAGTGTCAGGAGTGATTTGTGACAGACGAGTACCATTAAGAGTGTAAGGGAAGGTCTACAAAAGGGTAGTGAGACTAGCTATGTTATATGGGTTGGAGACAGTGGCACTGACAAAAAGGCAGGAGTCAGAGCTTGACGTGGCAGAGTTGAAGATGTTAAGATTTGCACTGGGTGTGACGAGGATGGACAGGATTAGGAGTAAGTATATTAGAGGGTCAGCCCAGGTTGAAAGGTTTGGAGACAAAGCCAGAGAGGCAAGATTACGTTGGTTTGGACATGTGCTGAGGAGTGATGCAGAGTATATTGGGAAAAAGATGCTAAGGATGAGGCTGCCAGGTAACAGGAAAAAAGAAAGGCCTAAGATAAGGTTTATGGATGTGGTGAGAGAGAACATGGAGGTGGTTGGTGTGACAGAGCAAGATGCAAAGGACAGGAAGAAATGGAAACAGTTGATCTGCTGTGGCGACACCTGACGGGAGCAGCCGAAAGAAGAAGAAGAAGAAGAAGAAGATTGTCATTTTTGTTATAACTATCCACATGTATGTTTAAAATGTATTATGTATGTGGGTAGCTTCATAACTATACATATATACACACATATATATATATATATATATATATACACATACACACACACACATACATATATATAGATAAATATATATATATATATATATATATATATATATATATATATATATATATATACATATACACACACACATATATCTATCTATACATTTCTTCTTCTTTCAGCTGTTCCCATTAGGGGTCGCCACAGCGGCTCATCTGTTTCCATTTCTTCCTGTCTTCTGCATCATTTTCCATCACACCAACCACCTGCACATCTTCTCTCACCACATCCATACACCTTAACTTAGGTCTTCCTCTTACCTGGCTGCTTCATCCTTAGCATCCTTTTCACAATATACTGAGCATCCCTCCTCAGCACATGTCCAAACCAACGTTTTATACATATATATACATATATATACATACACACACACACACAGATACATACATACATATATATATATATATATATATATATATATACACATACATAGATATATATAAATATACTCTCACATGCACGCGCGCGTGCACGCACACACTCACTCTTTCTAAATATCCCAGCTTTTCCAGTTTATGCATATTTAACAGATATGCCTTATTTTTAATGGATGCTTTCAGCCAACTAAATACTTTTTCATCTAGAATTTCTATCCACAGTTCTGATATTTTCCCACTTTTACCAAACCTGACTCTTAATATGTTTATCTAATTTCCAGTGAAATATATTCCATTTATCTTCATTTCACCATCTTAATCCAAGTTTATGTAACCCTCTTTCCATCCTTGGCATAGTTTCCCTCATCCATATTATACTTCTTGTTACAATAACTACATCTTCTGCATATGATAACGCACAGGTATTTTTGCATCTTTTTCAGTTGCCCATCATGCTTCTCTTATTTCACCAATATGCTTGTATATTTGTGCTAGTAATGATAGCAATAAAACAACATACCCACCGGACACTACTGTTTCACACCTTTTTGAATTTTTATTTTCTTTCCTAACCAACCATCTGCCATAATCTTCACCGAAGACATCTCACCATAATTTAGTACTTTAATATTTTGTTCCCAGTCCCATAACCACCTAAAATATCCCACACTGCATCATGACTTATATCACATGCAACCAACAGTACATCTTTACTCTCCCTTAACACATGATCTATTCATTCTTTTATTAGTAATATTTTCTTAGTCTTCCATTTACACCATATACCCCCCTCATCACTTCTTCCAAAACAGATCATATTCTTTTTTCTTGTATGATCAAAATTGTTACTGGCCTTCCAATTAATATTTGTCATCTTTCTTCCATATAAATTTATCAGCCCAGCACATATCTTTTCATCTTCTATCCCTCCCTCTAACTATTCAATCAGTATTTCCACAAATACTTATTTAATCTTACACTCATCTTTATAATATCCATAACTTAATCCATCCAAGCCTACTGTTAATTCTTCCTTTTTTATGACCTCTCCCATGTCTTTCACTTCAGTTCTTTCTTCTAATGTATATTTTGCTGTAACCTCATTTTTTTCTTTCTACCTCCACCTTACTTCCTTCTTATATATTGTTACTGCAACCTTTACTACTATCAGTAACTTCTGCATTAGTTAGGTCAGCCATTTTACTTTCTTCCTGAACAGTGTACTCTACATTTGCCCCCAAGTTTATTTTTCATGTCCCCATTCTTTTTCCTTTACTGGCTATTGAAACAAAAAAACTGACCGGACTCACTAGACTTCCTACAAAAAGGTTTAGGGTTTCTAGCAGTTTGGCCATGCTCCCTACATTGCCCACATCATCTTTTTACACACTCCTATACCAAATGTATTTCATCCTCATAACAGAAGCAAGCTTTTGGTTGGAACCAATAACCAACAACTGCTCTTTTCCCATTCACTATTATATTTGAAATATGCTGTAGGTTTCCATCATGTATATGCAGTGTAACCCATAACTCCCATCACCCTGTGCAGAGACTTATATTATCATACAGTTTCTTAACCTCATGCACTTTATCACATTGCACAAAGAAAAAAGTTTTAAGTTAAAACATTTCCAGTTCCGAAGTTATGAATTGCACATTTGGTTCTCTTTTTAAATGCAAGCCAAACTTCCGAAAAATAATATCTTTCCAGAGTGATAGAAAAAAGAAATCTATTTCACTCATAATTTTTTCTGCACCTAATAACGTTTTAAAAGTTACTTCACAGAAGTCTTCTAATTTCAAGTGTATCAAAGCTCCTGTGTCCCTTAAAGTAAACCCTAAGGGCAATGCAATGTTGTCTATAATATCATACCTGTCAAAAGTAGCACTGGATTCACACCTTATTCTTACCAACTGTCTTTTTTTTTCAAAGCTGCCACCCTTCTGCTATTAGCAAATGCCTTTCTTCACTTTGTCCATTGCTTCTTATTCCATAACTAATAACACTTAATGTTTTGTTTTCTCTTGCTTTACTTCTGTCATCCACTACATCCAGCTCCAAAGACGGTCTTAAAACTGACTACTTCCCTCAGCCATTTATGCCTTTGTGTCTTAGCAGCTATAATCTGCTTTTCGGTTACCTTGTTATCAGCTTCATTATCTGACAGCTACTGTGACACTAGATCCATCACAACAATCCAGTTTTACTCCAATCCTTCATTCAACACCTCTGTATCCAACTTCATAACTAGGATTTCATCTCTGATGCTCTCTCCAAAGGTTCTCAAGCAACAATGTTTACTCTTTCCTCCACTATGGAATTCTCAAAGAACTAGTGAGTGTCCATGGATGCCACCTAGTGCTTAAAGGGAGCAGGAGAGGTTTCTCAGTACCCTGGTTAAATTTCCTCTAGTCTGTATAAATAGCACTTTGGATCTCTATTGAAAAGACGACACCGGTCCAGTGGAAATAACTGTTTAAAGAGTAAATAAAGAAATAACAATAAAAAAAAACGTACATATACACACACCCATGAACGCACGCCTACGAGCGCACATACACAAACATACGCGCACACACGCGCGCGCACACACATGCACACACGCACGTGTGCATGCACACATACCTCACTGCATTTATTCCCCAAACCGGCCAAGAAATCTATTCTTCTTGATGGGAAAAGAATTTCACCCTGGAGTAAGGCTTTAGTTTACTTCCTTTGGCAATTTCCAGGGAAAATGTGTCTGAATCAACAATGGGGTTTTTGCAGAAAAACATTATATGGTTCTTAAACCCTACAGAATCTGTTAGGCCTTGCAAGAGCAAAGTCTTGGTAATGGGACTCCAAAATGTTAGGAAACCACACAAGAGTCTACTGGACAAGAGACATAACCAGTGGCTTTGGGGAGACCCTAGACACAGAATGTTCTGGTACCTCTTCTGGGATTCCAAGGTCCATTAAAAATGACATGAAGTGCTTTATCATGATGAGAAAATATCCCAAAAATAACATGCCCTCTGGTAGACAGTGACAGATTAAAATGACTGTGTTATTTGTCTCAACAATAAAATGAGTTCAGTGGAAACCTGTGAGCTACAGTATATCTCTTCCTCTTTAGAATCAGAAGCATTTTCCCTCTTCTGCTTTGGAGAGGGGAATCTTGAAACACAGGGCTGTTTAGAATTAGTCTGCAAGTGAGAGAGAAACTGAAAGTAAACAAAAGCAAACTTAGCTCAGTTCTGGGATGGACTCTTGCAGGGCTATCAGGGAGAGGACTTGGCCAGAGGTAGATCTCTGGAAATAAGGGGTAGCTTTTGTGCAGTGCCTGCTTCTTAAGTGGATGGGCTGCAACTGGGAAAAGATCTGGTGTTTAATCTGGTGAGATATGGTTGGGGATGCAGGTCTGATGGCCTTCCAAGCAGCAATGTCAGAGACCTCTGTGGCAACAAGCATCATTGTCAGAGCTGACAAGAGTGTTTGCATGAAGATGGCACCCTCAAACCGGACAGCTTCTACTGGACTTGAGAGTTCCAGGGCCTCTTTTCTTTCCCACTCCCTATTGATGCACTACCTTTTAGGACAGAGAGCACCACTCAACTGCTGCAATTCCTAAGACATGGCGAAAACCTTTTGCAAAAGAGTAAGCCTCTACTTGGCCTAGCATGCCTGGAAGGCAAAACCCTAGAAAATACTGCAACGAGCCACATTGTGTTCTGGGTCATGGCAAAAGATGCACTAGAAAGCCTTTGTGAGGAATCTAGCATTTACAGGCATATCTGGTAATGTTTTTGTAGGCAAAAATATCCCACACCTCTGTGTAAAGAAATTTGTTTCTTTACATCTGCTAAATGCAAATGCATGTAGAAGAGGCAATATATTAATAAGCAAGGAAAAAAAAAACTGGGCCCCAAATGGGTACTGATCTCTGGATACTCTTAAGCTACAAGACCAGACTGATGCTGAACTGCGGTGCAGACATTCAGACTCAACTAATAGCAGAGACTCCTATAAGTTATAACTGTGACAGTGACAAATGAACAACGTATAGTTAGCTTTATCTGAAGGCTTTGACACTTGACTTCTCTTCAAGCAGTGTGTTAACTAGTCAAAATGGTTATTCAAAGAAATGCACCTTGAAATGATATGATCTAGTTTTTTAAAGGTTCAACTGTTAACATCAACTTTATACTGTTTTACTGAACACTGCCACTTATGTGCTAGAATCATACTGTATACTATTAATTCTTACTATTAATTCTTACTACATACTGCTTTGTTCTACTGTACTATGCAACCTGGGCCAAACCTGCAATTGTTCATATTTTATTATTGTTCTACCCTGGCAAACAAAGAAAGATACATTACATAGATAAACAGAGTGACTGTGTTATTTGATTTCAGTGCATAGTCCTAGGGGAAAAAAAATCACTTTTACTTAAGTCTAATATCAAATAACTAAGACATTACACTGACATTTCACCTGACTCCCCCAGTGAGAAGCTGGGAAAAAAAGGGAAAAATCAAAGGAAATATTGCCACTGTACACTTACAAACCATACCCATCAATGACTATGTAATTCCGGGAAGATGTATGGGATTCATTAAAAAATGAAGTACAAACCCAACATTCTGTAGGACTTAAGTCACCTACAAGCAGCAAGCATATTGCTTATAGCTGTTCCATCCATAGGCTGGAGGTAATTCTTCCAGACCATTACCATTTAGTGGGACATGAAAGTACTAGAATGTTTGTGCTTCAACATCATCTTCAAAGAGGAGGACACTGACACGGGTCAAGTTCTACACCTGACCAAAACAATGTGTCACACTGCTTCTTTGTGAAAACAGTGACATAACAGATGCATTGCTTCTTTATGAAACATAACAGACACAGATGTATTACCTGTAGTTTATACTGTTCCATTGCATCTTCCAGTGCAACAAGGAAGTCCTTATTCTCCTCCTCCAACTGCTGTATCTGGTGCTGTAGAGAGCCAACAGAGTTACTGCTATGAATAAAGAATTTACACTGATCTACTGCAAAATCAGTGACAAAAGTGATCAATCAGTCCACAGCCAAACAGAATGTTAAAACAAACACGATATATTACACTGGGGAAATAGAATTACTGCAACAAATTTATCATTTTAAACATCCCATAGACAATTTTATGTTTTCATTGGAACTTTTTCAAACCATACATCAAAATTAGCAGCATCAGCGAGAGACAACAATGACTGAAAAAGGCAGAGTAGATAACATTTGCCGACTTTGTATGGTGAATTCTTGCTAAGAAAGGCAGAGTACCATGCTTGGAATTATGACTTTTTACTTCAGTGGTTCACCAATCAGGTGAATGGACCTAGACTTGTGGTGGGAGGACACAGAGATAATGCAGACACGTCTCTTACCCCTGGAAATAGGAGGTCTATTCACATTTATTGCGACATTTTGGTTTTGCATGAAAACAAAGCAGTAAACAAGTACAAGCCACAATTATATCAACAACACGATGACCAGCATATAGTGTGCTCTATCATAAGGCTGCTTAAGGATATATGCATACAAAAAAATTACAATATTTCTTCAACACAAAAAAGGTCCAATTCCAATGACCTTGAAAAGGTCTTTGTTTCCATCCAAAATTTTCCAATTTTCCTTAATAATGGTTTCAATGAGCAATGAATCAACTATCATGTCCAAATTGTTGTATGTATGTCCTTTATTGGTTTTATTACTATTATTATTAACAAATGAACAACAACAGTGGGAAAATGGCACACCATTTTGCTAATAACAAACTCAGCTGTGTTTCTTAACTGAACCTCTTGATAGCCCTTCTCAAGAAATAAAGGAATAATAAAGTTTACTTCATCTGAAAAAAAGTGCATTTTCACTAGTCCTATGACTTGCTCTAATGAACTACCCCTTCGGATAATTTTTCTTTATAAAAGAAGGATATACAGTCTGGTAAGGAAAGTAACCATTTCTAAATGTGTCTTTACGATGTATTCAACTAAG
Source organism: Protopterus annectens (assembly GCF_019279795.1). Lineage (NCBI taxonomy): Eukaryota > Metazoa > Chordata > Ceratodontiformes > Protopteridae > Protopterus > Protopterus annectens. Next base: position 1,692,836,295 of record NC_056739.1, read on the forward strand.
AAACCTATTCAAGCACAAATCCCATTCTAAATTAACATCTAAAACATTGACTTCCAACCCAACATCTCCAAGAGTGAATTTCAAAAACTCAAGATCCCTGGTTTAAGGCTCCTACAAACTCGTGGGTGCTATCTAAATGACCTTCTATTACAAACCCTTCGGGG